>NW_027510177.1:0-35875 GCF_048772815.1 Callospermophilus lateralis | reverse complement strand
ATCCATGTTGGATTTAGAGTTCCAAATTCATCTATCTATATAGGAGAGAACAGAGAGAAACCTAAATATAAAAACTGCTACTGTAGACGAACGCTTCAACCTAGAAGAACAAAATTTGGTGAGCCAAGTGGGATTTGTGTACTGATCATTACCACCAAGTATCATCAAGATTGGGTGAAAAAATATTTGCTGGTATTTCGGAAACTCGTTATTTCTTAGAAGCTTGGCAACCCCTCTCAATGAAAGTGGTTTTCCACAGTCTGTGCCTAGGGTTACTTGAAGAGGAAACAAACCATAGAGACAAAACTGAGAACTCCTTTATGTCGTCAAGTTTCAAAGAGCTACTACAATCCATGTTGGATTTAAAGTTCCAAATTCATCTATCTATATAAGAGAGAACAGAGAGAAACCTAAATATAAAAACTGCTACTGTAGACGAACGCTTCTACCTAGAAGAACAAAATTTGGTGAGCCAAGCGGGTACTGTGTACTGATCATTACCACCAAGTATCATCAAGATTGGGTGAAAAAATATTTGCTGATATTTCGGAAACTCGTTATTTCTTAGAAGCTTGGCAACCCCTCTCAATGAAAGTGGTTTTCCACAGTCTGTGCCTAGGGCTACTTGAAGAGAAAACAAACCATAGAGACAAAACTCAGAACTCTTTATTTTGTCGAGTTTCAAAGAGCTACTACAAACCATGTTGGATTTAGAGTTCCAAATTCATCTATATATATATATGAGAGAACAGAGTGAAACCTAAATATAAAAACTGCTACTGTAGACAAACGCTTCAACCTAGAAGAACAAAATTTGGTGAGCCAAGTGGGATCTGTGTACTGATCATTAGCAACCAGTATCATCAAGATTGGGTGAAAAAATATTTGCTGGTACTTCGGAAACTCGTTATTTCATAGAAGCTTGGCAACCCATCTCAATGAAAGTGCTTTTCCAGAGTCTGCACCTAGGGCTACTTGAAGAGGAAACAAACCATAGAGACAAAACTCAGAACTCCTTTATTTTGTCAAGTTTCAAACAGCTACTACAAAACATGTTGGATTTAGAGTTCCAAATTAATCTATGTATATATGAGAGAACAGAGTGAAACATAAATATAAAAACGACTACTGTAGACGAACGCTTCAACCTAGAAGAACAAAATTTGGTGAGCCAAGTGGGATTTGTGTACTGATCATTAGCAACAAGTATCATCAAGATTGGGTGAAAAATATTTGCTGGTATTTCAGAAACTCGTTATTTCTCAGAAGCTTGGGAACCCCTCTCAATGAAATTGCTTTTCCAGAGTCTGCGCCTAGGGCTACTTGAAGAGGAAACAAACCCTAGAGACAAAACTCAGAACTCCTTTATTTTGTCAAGTTTCAAAGAGCTACTACAAACCATGTTGGATTTAGAGTTCCAAATTCATCTATCTATATATGAGAGAACAGAGTGAAACCTAAATATAAAAACGGCTACTGTAGACGAACGCTTCAACCTAGAAAAACAAAATTTGGTGAGCCAAGTGGGATTTGTGTACTGATCATTATCAACCAGTATCATCAAGATTGGGTGAAAAAATATTTGCTGATATTTCGGAAACTCATTATTTCTTAGAAGCTTGGCAACCCCCTCAATGAAAGAGGTTTTCCACAGTCTGTGCCTAGGGCTAATTGAAGAGGAAAGAAACCATAGAGACAAAACTCAGAACTCTTTATTTTGTCAAGTTTCAAAGAATTACTACAATCCATGTTGGATTTAGAGTTCCAAATTCATCTATCTATATATGAGAGAACAGAGTGAAACCTAAATATAAAAACTGGTACTGTAGACGAACGCTTCAACCTAGAAGAACAAAATTTGGTGAGCCAAGTGGGATCTGTGTACTGATCATTACCACCAAGTATCATCAAGTTTGGGTGAAAAAATATTTGCTGGTATTTCCGAAACTCGTTATTTCTTAGAAGCTTTGCAACCCCTCTCAATGAAAGTGGTTTTCCACAGTCTGTGCCTAGGGCTACTTAAAGAGGAAACAAACCATAGAGACAAAACTGAGAACTCCTTTTTTTTTGTCAAGTTTCAAAGAGCTACTACAATCCATGTTGGATTTAAAGTTCCAAATTCATCTATCTATATAGGAGAGAACAGAGAGAAACCTAAATATAAAAACTGCTACTGTAGACGAACGCTTCAACCTAGACGAACAAAATTTGGTGAGCCAAGTGGGATTTGTGTACTGATCATTACCACCAAGTATCATCAAGATTGGGTGAAAAAATATTTGCTGGTATTATGGAAACTCGTTATTTCTTAGAAGCTTGGCAACCCATCTCAATGAAAGTGCTTCCACAGTCTGTGCCTAGGGCTACTTGAAGAGGAAACAAACCATAGAGACAAAACTGAGAACTCCTTTATTTTGTCAAGTTTCATAGAGCTACTACAAACCATGTTGGATTTAGAGTTACAAATTCATATATCTATATAGGAGAGAACAGAGGGAAACCTAAATATAAAAACTTCTACTGTAGGCGAACGCTTCAACCTAGAAGAACACAATTTGGTGAGCCAAGTGGGATTTGTGTACTGATTATTAGAAACCAGTATCATCAAGATTGGGTGAAAAAATATTTGCTGGTACTTCGGAAACTCGTTATTTCTTAGAAGCTTGGCAACCCCTCTCAATGAAAGTGCTTTTCCAGAGTCTGCGCCTAGGGCTACTTGAAGAGGAAACAAACCATAGAGACAAAACTCAGAACTCCTTTATTTTGTCAAGTTTCAAAGAGCTACTACAATCCATGGTGGATTTAGAGTTCCAAATTCATCTATCTATATAGGAGAGAACAGAGAGAATCCTAAATATAAAAACTGCTACTGTAGACGAACGCTTCAACCTAGAAGAACCAAATTTGGTGAGGAAAGTGGGATCTGTGTACTGATCATTACCACCAAGTATCATCAAGATTGGGTGAAAAAATATTTGCTGGTATTTCGGAAACTCGTTATTTCTTAGAAGCTTGGCAACCCCTCTCAATGAAAGTGCTTTTCCACAGTCTGTGCCTAGGGCTACTTGAAGAGGAAACAAACCATAGAGACAAAACTGAGAACTCCTTTATTTTGTCAAGTTCAAAGAGCTACTACAATCCATGTTGGATTTAGAGTTCCAAATTCATCTATCTATATAGGAGAGAACAGAGAGAAACCTAAATATAAAAACTGCTACTGTAGACGAACGCTTCAACCTAGAAGAACAAAATTTGGTGAGCCAAGTGGGATTTGTGTACTGATCATTACCACCAAGTATCATCAAGATTGGGTGAAAAAATATTTGCTGGTATTTCGGAAACTCGTTATTTCTTAGAAGCTTGGCAACCCCTCTCAATGAAAGTGGTTTTCCACAGTCTGTGCCTAGGGTTACTTGAAGAGGAAACAAACCATAGAGACAAAACTGAGAACTCCTTTATGTCGTCAAGTTTCAAAGAGCTACTACAATCCATGTTGGATTTAAAGTTCCAAATTCATCTATCTATATAAGAGAGAACAGAGAGAAACCTAAATATAAAAACTGCTACTGTAGACGAACGCTTCTACCTAGAAGAACAAAATTTGGTGAGCCAAGTGGGATTTGTGTACTGATCATTTCCACCAAGTATCATCAAGATTGGGTGAAAAAATATTTGCTGGTATTTCGGAAACTCGTTATTTCTTAGAAGCTTGGCAACCCCTCTCAATGAAAGTGCTTTTCCACAGTCTGTGCCTAGGGCTACTTGAAGAGGAAACAAACCATAGAGACAAAACTGAGAACTCCTTTATTTTGTCAAGTTTCAAAGAGCTACTACAATCCATGTTGGATTTAGAGTTCCAAATTCATCTATCTATATAGGAGAGAACACAGAGAAACCTAAATATAAAAACTGCTACTGTAGACGAACGCTTCAACCTAGAAGAACAAAATTTGGTGAGCCAAGTGGGATTTGTGTACTGATCATTACCACCAAGTATCATCAAGATTGGGAGAAAAAATATTTGCTGGTAATTCGGAAACTTGTAATTTCTTAGAAGCTTGGCAAACTCTCTCAATGAAAGTGCTTTTCCACAGTCTGTGCCTAGGGCTACTTGAAGAGGAAACAAACCATAGAGACAAAACTGAGAACTCCTTTATTTTGTCAAGTTTCAAAGAGCTACTATAAACCATGTTGGATTTAGAGTTACAAATTCATATATATATATAGGAGAGAACAGAGGGAAACCTAAATATAAAAACTTCTACTGTAGGCGAACGCTTCAACCTAGAAGAACACAATTTGGTGAGCCAAGTGGGATTTGTGTACTGATCATTAGCAACCAGTATCATCAAGATTGGGTGAAAAAATATTTGCTGGTATTTCGGAAACTCGTTATTTCTTAGAAGCTTGGCAACCCCTCTCAATGAAAGTGCTTTTCCAGAGTCTGCGCCTAGGGCTACTTGAAGAGGAAACAAACCATAGAGACAAAACTCACAACTCCTTTATTTTGTCAAGTTTCAAAGAGCTACTACAATCCATGTTGGATTTAGAGTTCCAAATTCATCTATCTATATAGGAGAGAACAGAGAGAAACCTAAATATAAAAACTGCTACTGTAGACGAACGCTTCAACCTAGAAGAACAAAATTTGGTGAGCCAAGTGGGATCTGTGTACTGATCATTACCACCAAGTATCATCAAGATTGGGTGAAAAAATATTTGCTGGTACTTCGGAAACTCGTTATTTCTTAGAAGCTTGGCAACCCCTCTCAATGAAAGTGCTTTTCCACAGTCTGTGCCTAGGGCTACTTGAAGAGGAAACAAACCATAGAGACAAAACTGAGAACTCCTTTATTTGGTCAAGTTTCAAAGAGCTACTACAATCCATGTTGGATTTAGAGTTCCAAATTCATCTATCTATATAGGAGAGAACAGAGAGAAACCTAAATATAAAAACAGCTACTGTAGACGAACGCTTCAACCTAGAAGAACAAAATTTGGTGATCCAAGTGGGATTTGTGTACTGATCATTACCACCAAGTATCATCAAGATTGGGTGAAAAAATATTTGCTGGTATTTCGGAAACTTGTAATTTGTTAGAAGCTTGGCAAACTCTCTCAATGAAAGTGCTTTTCCACAGTCTGTGCCTAGGGCTACTTGAAGAGGAAACAAACCATAGAGACAAAACTGAGAACTCCTTTATTTTGTCAAGTTTCAAAGAGCTACTTCAAACCATGTTGGATTTAGAGTTACAAATTCATATATCTATATAGGAGAGAACAGAGGGAAACCTAAATATATAAACTTCTACTGTAGGCGAACGCTTCAACCTAGAAGAACACAATTTGGTGAGCCAAGTGGGATTTGTGTACTGATCATTAGCAACCAGTATCATCAAGATTGGGTGAAAAAATATTTGCTGGTACTTGGGAAACTCGTTATTTCTTAGAAGCTTGGCAACCCCTCTCAATGAAAGTGCTTTTCCAGAGTCTGGGCCTAGGGCTACTTGAAGAGGAAACAAACCATAGAGACAAAACTCACAACTCCTTTATTTTGTCAAGTTTCAAAGAGCTACTACAATCCATGTTGGATTTAGAGTTCCAAATTCATCTATCTATATAGGAGAGAACAGAGAGAAACCTAAATATAAAAACTGCTACTGTAGACGAACGCTTCAACCTAGAAGAACAAAATTTGGTGATCCAAGTGGGATCTGTGTACTGATCATTACCACCAAGTATCATCAAGATTGGGTGAAAAAATATTTGCTGGTATTTCGGAAACTTGTAAATTCTTAGAAGCTTGGCAAACTCTCTCAATGAAAGTGCTTTTCCACAGTCTGTGCCTAGGGCTACTTGAAGAGGAAACAAACCATAGAGACAAAACAGAGAACTCCTTTATTTTGTCAAGTTTCAAAGAGCTACTACAAACCATGTTGGATTTAGAGTTCCAAATTCATATATCTATATAGGAGAGAACAGAGGGAAACATAAATATAAAAACTGCTACTGTAGACGAACGCTTCAACCTAGAAGAACAAAATTTGGTGAGCCAAGTGGGATCTGTGTACTGATCATTACCACCAAGTATCATCAAGATTGGGTGAAAAAATATTTGCTGGTACTTCGGAAACTCGTTATTTCTTAGAAGCTGGGCAACCCCTCTCAATGAAAGTGCTTTTCCACAGTCTGCGCCTAGGGCTACTTGAAGAGGAAACAAACCATAGAGACAAAACTCAGAACTCCTTTATTTTGTCAAGTTTCAAATAGCTACTACAAACCATGTTGGATTTAGAGTTCCAAATTCATCTATCTATATATGAGAGAACAGTGTGAAACCTAAATATAAAAACGGCTACTGTAGACGAACGCTTCAACCTAGAAGAACAAAATTTGGTGAGCCAAGTGGGATTTGTGTACTGATCATTAGAACCAGTATCATCAAGATTAGGTGAAAAAATATTTGCTGATATTTCGGAAACTCGTCATTTCTTAGAAGCTTGGCAACCCCCTCAATGAAAGTGGTTTTCCACAGTCTGTGCCTAGGGCTAATTGAAGAGGAAACAAACCATAGAGACAAAACTCAGAACTCTTTATTTTGTCAAGTTTCAAAGAGCTACTACAAACCATGTTGGATTTAGAGTTCCAAATTCATCTATCTATATAGGAGAGAACAGAGAGAAACCTAAATATAAAAACTGCTACTGTAGACGAACGCTTCAACCTAGACTAACAAAATTTGGTGAGCCAAGTGGGATTTGTGTACTGATCATTACCACCAAGTATCATCAAGATTGGGTGAAAAATATTTGCTGGTATTATGGAAACTTGTTATTTCTTAGAAGCTGGCAACCCCTCTCAATGAAATTGCTTTTCCACAGTCTGTGCCTAGGGCTATTTGAAGAGGAAACAAACCATAGAGACAAAACTGAGAACTCCTTTATTTTGTCATGTTTCAAAGAGCTACTACAAACCATGTTGGATTTTGAGTTCCAAATTCATGTATCTATATAGGAGAGAACAGAGCTAAACCTAAATATAAAAACTACTACTGTAGGCGAACGCTTCAACCTAGAAGAAC
The DNA here is from genome assembly GCF_048772815.1 of Callospermophilus lateralis. Taxonomy (NCBI): domain Eukaryota; kingdom Metazoa; phylum Chordata; class Mammalia; order Rodentia; family Sciuridae; genus Callospermophilus; species Callospermophilus lateralis. The sequence goes on along the minus strand of NW_027510177.1, from coordinate 28,794 downwards.
ACAATTTGGTGAGCCAAGTGGGATTTGTGTACTGATCATTAGCAACCAGAATCATCAAGATTGGGTGAAGAATTATTTGCTGGTACTTCGGAAACTCGTTATTTCTTAGAAGCTTGACAACCCCTCTCATTGAAAGTGCTTTTCCACAGTCTGTGCCTAGGGCTACTTGAAGAGGAAACAAACCATAGAGACAAAACTCAGAACTCCTTTATTTTGTCAAGTTTCAAAGAGCTACTACAAACCATGTTGGATTTAGAGTTCCAAATTCATATATCTATATAGGAGAGAACAGAGGGAAACCTAAATATAAAAACTGCTACTGTTGGCGAACGCTTCAACCTAGCAGAACACAATTTGGTGAGCCAAGTGGGATTTCTGTACTGATCATTAGCAAAAGTATCATCAAGATTGGGTTAAAAAATATTTGCTGGTACTACGGAAACTCGTTATTTCTTAGAAGCTTGGCAAACTCTCTCAATGAAAGTGCTTTTCCACAGTGTGTGCCTAGTGCTAATTGAAGAGGAAACAATCCATAGAGAAAAAACTCAGAACTCCTTTATTTTGTCAAGTTTCAAAGAGCTACTACAAACCATGTTGGATTTAGAGTTCCAAATTCATCTATCTATATATGGGAGAACAGAGTGAAACCTAAATATAAAAACGGCTACTGTAGACGAACGCTTCAACCTAGAAGAACAAAATTTGGTGAGCCACGTGGTACTGTGTACTGATCATTACCACCAAGTATCATCAAGATTGGGTGAAAAAGTACTTGCTGATATTTCGGAAAACTCGTTATTTCTTAGAAGCTTGGCAACCCCTCTCAATGAAAGTGGTTTTCCACAGTCTGTGCCTAGGGCTACTTGAATACGAAACAAACCATAGAGACAAAACTCAGAACTCCTTTATTTTGTCAAGTTTCAAAGAGCTACTACAAACCATGTTGGATTTAGAGTTCCAAATTCATCTATCTATATATGAGAGAACAGAGTGAAACCTAAATATAAAAACTGCTACTGTAGATGAACGCTTCAACCTACAAACACAATTTGGTGAGCCAAGTGGGATTTGTGTACTGATCATTAGCAACCAGTATCATCAAGATTGGGTGAAAAAATATTTGCTGGTATTTTGGAAACTCGTTTTTTCCTAGAAGCTTGGCAACCCCTCTCAATGAAAGTGCTTTTCCAGAGTCTGTGCCTAGGGCTACTTGAAGAGGAAACAAACCATAGAGACAAAACTCAGAACTCCTTTATTTTGTCAAGTTTCAAAGAGCTACTACAATCCATGTTGGATTTATAGTTCCAAATTCATCTATCTATATATGAGAGAACAGAGAGAAACCTAAATATAAAAACTGCTACTGTACACGAAGGCTTCAACCTAGAAGAACAAAACTTGGTGAGCCAAGTGGGATTTGTGTACTGATCATTAGCAACAAGTATCATCAAGATTGGGTGAAAAAATATTTGCTGGTATTTAGAAACTCGTTATTTCTTAGAAGCTTGGCAACCCCTGTCAATGAAAGTGCTTTTCCACAGTGTGTGCCCAGTGCTAATTGAAGAGGAAACAATCCATAGAGACAAAACTGAGAACTCCTTTATTTTGTCAAGTTTCAAAGAGCTACTACAAACCATGTTGGATTTAGAGTTCCAAATTCATCTATCTATACAGGAGAGAACAGAGGGAAACCTAAATATAAAAACTGCCACTGTAGACGAACGCTTCAACCTAGAAGAACAAAATTTGGTGAGCCAAGTGGGATTTGTGTACTGATCATTAGCAACAAGTATCATCAAGATTGGGTGAAAAAATATTTGCTGGTACTTCGGAAACTCGTTATTTCTTAGAAGCTTGGCAACCCCTCTCTAAGAAATTGCTTTTCCAGAGTCTGCGCCTAGGGCTACTTGAAGAGGAAACAAACAATAGAGACAAAACTCAGAACTCCTTTATTTTGTCTAGTTTCAAAGAGCTAGTACAAACCTTGTTGGATTTAGAGTTCCAAATTCATCTATCTATATATGAGAGAACAGAGTGAAACCTAAATATAAAAACTGCTACTGTAGACGAACGCTTCAACCTAGAAGAACAAAATTTGGTGAGCCAAGTGGGTACTGTGTACTGATCATTCCCCCCAAGTATCATCAAGATTGGGTGAAAAATATTTGCTGGTATTTCGGAAACTCGTTATTTCTTAGAAGCTTGGCAACCCCTCTTAGTCAAAGTGCTTTTCCACAGTCTGTGCCTAGGGCTACTTGAAGAGGAAACAAACCACAGAGACAAACCTGAGAACTCCTTTATTTTGTCAAGTTTCAAAGAGCTACTACAATCTATGTTGGATTTAGAGTTCCAAATTCATCTATCTATATAGGAGAGAACAGAGAGAAACCTAAATATAAAAACTGCTACTGTAGACGAACGCTTCAACCTAGAAGAACAATATTTGGTGAGCCAAGTGGGATTTGTGTACTGATCATTACCACCAAGTATCATCAAGATTGGGTGAAAAAATATTTGCTGGTATTTCGGAAACTTGTAATTTCTTAGAAGCTTGGCAAACTCTCTCAATGAAAGTGCTTTTCCACAGTCTGTGCCTAGGGCTACTTGAAGAGGACACAAACCATAGAGACAAAACTCAGAACTCCTTTATTTTGTCAAGTTTCAAAGAGCTACTACAAACCATGTTGGATTTAGAGTTCCAAATTCATATATCTATATATGAGAGAACAGAGTGAAACCTAAATATAAAAACTGCTACTGTAGACGAACGCTTCAACCTAGAAGAACAAAATTTGGTGAGCCAAGTGGGATCTGTGTACTGATCATTCGCACCAAGTATCATCAAGATTGGGTGAAAAACTATTGGCTGGTATTTTGGATACTCGTTATTTCTTAGAAGCTTGGCAACCCCTCTCAATGAAATTGCTTTTCCACAGTCTGTGCCTAGGGCTACTTGAAGAGGAAACAAACCATAGAGACAAAACTCAGAACTCCTTTATTTTGTCAAGTTTCAAAGAGCTACTACAAACCATGTTGGATTTAGAGTTCCAAATTCATCTATCTATATATGAGAGAACAGAGTGAAACCTGAATATAAAAACTGCTACTGTAGACGAACGCTTCAACCTAGAAGAACAAAATTTGGTGAGCCAAGTGGGAACTGTTTACTGATCATTCCCACCAAGTATCATCAAGATTGGGTGAAAAAATATTTGCTGGTATTTCGGAAACTCGTTATTTCTTAGAAGCTTGGCAACCCATCTCAATGAAAGTGCTTTTCCACAGTCTGTGCCTAGGGCTACTTCAAGAGGAAACAAACCATAGAGACAAAACTGAGAACTCCTTTATTTTGTCAAGTTTCAAAGAGCTACTACAATCCATGTTGGATTTAGAGTTCCAAATTCTTCTATCTATATAGGAGAGAACAGAGAGAAACCTAAATATAAAAACTGCTACTGTAGACGAACGCTTCAACCTAGAAGAACAATATTTGGTGAGTCAAGTGGGATTTGTGTACTGATCATTACCACCAAGTATCATCAAGATTGGGTGAAAAAATATTTGCTGGTATTTCGGAAACTTGTAATTTCTTAGAAGCTTGGCAAACTCTCTCAATGAAAGTGCTTTTCCCCAGTCTGCGCCTAGGGCTACATGAAGAGGAAACAAACCATAGAGATAAAACTCAGAACTCCTTTATTTTGTCAAGTTTCAAAGAGCTACTACAAACCATGTTGGATTTAGAGTTCCAAATTCATCTATCTATATATGAGAGAACAGAGTGGAACCTAAATATAAAAACGACTACTGTAGACGAACGCTTCAACCTAGAAGAACAAAATTTGGTGAGCCAAGTGGTTACTGTGTACTGATCATTACCACCAAGTATCATCAAGATTGGGTGAAAAAATATTTGCTGATATTTCGGAAACTCGTTATTTCTTAGAAGCTTGGCAACCCCTCTCAATGAAAGTGGTTTTCCACAGTCTGTGCCTAGGGCTACTTGAAGAGGAAACAAACCATAGAAACAAAACTCAGAACTCTTTATTTTGTCAAGTTTCAAAGAGCTACTACAAACCATGTTGGATTTAGAGTTCCAAATTCATCTATCTATATATGAGAGAACAGAGTGAAACCTAAATATAAAAACTGATACTGTAGACGAACGCTTCAACCTAGAATAACAAAATTTGGTGAGCCAAGTGGGATCTGTGTACTGATGATTCCCACCAAGTATCATCAAGATTGGGTGAAAAACTATTGGCTGGTATTTTGGAAACTCGTTATTTCTTAGAAGCTTGGCAACCCCTCTCAATGAAATTGCTTTTCCACAGTCTGTGCCTAGGGCTACTTGAAGAGGAAACAAACCATAGAGACAAAACTCAGAACTCCTTTATTTTGTCAAGATTCAAAGAGCTACTACAAACCATGTTGGATTTAGAGTTCCAAATTCATCTATCTATATATGAGAGAACAGAGTGAAACCTGAATATAAAAACTGCTAGTGTAGACGAACGCTTTAACCTAGAAGAACAAAATTTGGTGAGCCAAGTGGGAACTGTTTACTGATCATTCCCACCAAGTATCATCAAGATTGGGTGAAAAAATATTTGCTGGTATTTCGGAAACTCGTTATTTCTTAGAAGCTTGGCAACACCTCTCAATGAAAGTGGTTTTCCACAGTCTGTGCTTAGGGCTACTTGAAGAGGAAACAAACCATAGAGACAAATCTCAGAACTCCTTTATTTTGTGAAGTTTCAAAGAGCTACTACAACCATGTTGGATTTAGAGTTCCAAATTCATCTATCTATATATGAGAGAACAGAGTGAAACCTAAATATAAAAACTGCTACTGTAGACGAACGCTTCAACCTAGAAGAAGAAAATTTGGTGAGCCAAGTGGGATCTGTGTACTGATCATTAGCAACATGTATCATCAAGATTGGGTGAAAAAATATTTGCTGGTATTTCGGAAACTCGTTATTTCTTAGAAGCTTGGCAACCCTTCTCAATTAAAGTTCTTTTCCACAGTCTTTGCCTAGGCCTCTTAAAGAGGAAACAAACCATAGAGACAAAACTGAGAACTCCTTTATTTTGTCAAGTTTCAAAGAGCTACTACAAACCATGTTGGATTTAGAGTTCCAAATTCATCTATCTATACAGGAGAGAACAGAGTGAAACCTAAATATAAAAACTGCTACTGTAGACGAACGCTTCAACCTAGAAGAACAAAATTTGGTGAGCCAAGTGGGATCTGTGTACTGATCATTACCAACAAGTATAGTCAAGATTGGGTGAAAAAATATTTGCTGGTATTTTGGAAACTCGTTATTTCTTAGAAGCTTGGCAACCCCTCTCAATGAAAGTGTTTTTCCACAGTCTGTGCCTAGGGATACTTGAAGAGGAAACAAACCATAGAGACAAAACTGAGAACTCCTTTATTTTGTCAAGTTTCAAAGAGCTACTACAACCATGTTGGATTTAGAGTTCCAAATTCATCTATCTATATATGAGAGAACAGAGTGAAACCTAAATACAAAAACTGCTACTGTAGACGAACGCTTCAACCTAGAAGAAGAAAGTTTGGTGAGCCAAGTGGGATCTGTGTTCTGATCATTAGCAACATGTATCATCAAGATTCGGTGAAAAAATATTTGCTGGTATTTCGGAAACTCGTTATTTCTTAGAAGCTTGGCAACCCTTCTCAATTAAAGTTCTTTTCCACAGTCTTTGCCTAGGCCTCTTGAAGAGGAAACAAACCATAGAGACAAAACTCAGAACTCCTTTATTTTGTCAAGTTTCAAAGAGCTGCTACAAACCATGTTGGATTTAGAGTTCCAAATTCATCTATCTATATATGAGAGAACAGAGTGTAACCTAAATATAAAAACTGCTACTGTAGACGAACGCTTCAACCTAGAAGAACAAAATTTGGTGAGCCAAGTGGGACCTGTGTACTGATCATTACCACCACGTATCATCAAGATTGGGTGAAAAAATATTTGCTGGTATTTTGGAAACTCTTTATTTCTTAGAAGCTTGGCAACCCCTCTCAATGAAAGTGCTTTTCCACAGTCTGTGCCTAGGGATACTTGAAGAGGAAACAAACCATAGCGAAAAAACTGAGAACTCCTTTATTTTGTCAAGTTTCAAAGAGCTACTGCAATCCATGTTGGATTTAGAGTTCCAAATTCATCTATCTATATAGGAGAGAACAGAGAGAAACCTAAATATTAAAACTGCTACTGTAGAAGAACGATTCAACCTAGAAGAACAAAATTTGGTGAGCCAATTGGGATTTGTGTGCTGATCATTACCACCAAGTATCATCAAGATTGGGTGAAAAAATATTTGCTGGTATTTCGGAAACTTGTAATTTCTTAGAAGCTTGGCTAACTCTCTCAATGAAAGTGCTTTTCCACAGTCTGTAGTTAGGGCTACTTGAAGAGGAAACAAACCAAAGAGACAAAACTGAGAACTCCTTTATTTTGTCAAGTTTCAAAGAGCTACTACAAACCATGTTGGATTTAGAGTTCCAAATTCATATAACTATATAGGAGAGAACAGAGGGAAACCTAAATATAAAAACTGCTACTGTAGGCGAACGCTTCAAACTAGAAGAACAAAATTTGGTGAGCCAAGTGGGATCTGTGTACTGATCATTCCCACCAAGTATCATCAAGATTGGGTGAAAAAAATATTTGCTGGTATTTCGGAAACTCGTTATTTCTTAGAAGCTTGGCAACCCCTCTCAATGAAAGTGCTTTTCCACAGTCTGTGCCTAGGGATGCTTGAAGAGGAAACAAACCATAGAGACAAAACTGAGAACTCCTTTATTTTGTCAAGTTTCAAAGAGCTACTACAATCCATGTTGGATTTAGAGTTCCAAATTCATCTATCTATATAGGAGAGAACAGAGAGAAACCTAAATATAAAAACTGCTGCTGTAGACGAACGCTTCAACCTAGAAGAACAAAATTTGGTGAGCCAAGTGGGATTTGTGTACTGATCATGACCACCAAGTATCATCAAGATTGGGTGAAAAAATATTTGCTGGTATTTCAGAAGCTTGTAATTTCTTAGAAGCTTGGCAAACTCTCTCAATGAAAGTGCTTTTCCACAGTCTGTGCCTAGGGCTACTTGAAGAGGAAACAAACCATAGAGACAAAACTGAGAACTCCTTTATTTTGTCAAGTTTCAAAGAGCTACTACAAACGATGTTGGATTTAGAGTTCCAAATTCATATATCTATATAGGAGAGAACAGAGGGAAACCTAAATATAAAAACTTCTACTGTAGGCGAACGCTTCAACGTAAAAGAACACAATTTGGTGAGCCAAGTGGGATTTGTGTACTGATCATTAGCAACCAGTATCATCAAGATTGGGTGTAAAAATATTTGCTGGTACTTCGGAAACTCGTTATTTCTTAGAAGCTTGGCAACCCCTCTCAATGAAAGTGCTTTTCCCGAGTCTGCGCCTAGGGCTACTTGAAGAGGAAAAAAACCATAGAGACAAAACTCAGAACTCCTTTATTTTGTCAAGTTTCAAAGAGCTACTACAAACCATGTTGGATTTAGAGTTCCAAATTCATCTATCTATATATGAGAGAACAGAGTGAAACCTAATTATAAAAACGGCTACTGTAGACGAACCCTTCAACCTAGAAGAACAAAATTTGGTGAGCCAAGTGGGATTTTTGTGCTGATCATTACCACCAAGTATCATCAAGATTGGGTGAAAAAATATTTGCTGGTATTTCGGAAACTCGTAATGTCTTAGAAGCTTGGCAACCCCTCTCAATGAAAGTGCTTTTCCACAGTCTGTGCCAAAGGCTACTTGAAGAGGAAACAAACCATAGAGACAAAACTGAGAACTCCTTTATTTTTTCAAGTTTCAAGGAGCTACTACAAACCATGTTGGATTTAGAGTTCCAAATTCATCTATCTATATATGAGAGAACAGAGGGAAACCTCACTATAAAAACTGCTACTGTAGACGCATGCATCAACCTAGAAGAACAAAATTTGGTGAGCCAAGTGGGATTTTTGTACTGATCATTAACAACAAGTATCATCAAGATTGGGTGAAAAAATATTTGCTGGTATTTCGGAAACTCGTTATTTCTTAGAAGCTTGGCAACCCATCTCAGTGAAAGTGCTTTCCACAGTCTGTGCCTAGGACTACTTGAAGAGGAAACAAACCATAGAGACAAAACTGAGAACTTTTTTATTTTACGAAGTTTCAAAGAGCTACTACAAACCATGTTGGATTTAGAGTTCCAAATTCATCTATCTATATAGGAGAAAACAGAGGGAAACAAAATATAAAAACTGCTACTGTAGACGAAAGCCTCAAACTAGAAGAACAAAATTTGGTGAGCCAAGTGGGATTTGTGTACTGATCATTACCACCAAGTATCATCAAGATTCTGTGAAAAAATATTTGCTGGTATTTCGGAAACTCGTTATTTCTTAGAAGCTTGGCAACCCATCTCAGTGAAAGTGCTTTCCACAGTCTGTGCCTAGGACTACTTGAAGAGGAAACAAACCATAGAGACAAAACTGAGAACTTTTTTATTTTATCAAGTTTCAAAGAGCTACTACAAACCATGTTGGATTTAGAGGTCCAAATTCATCTATCTGTATAGGAGAGAACAGAGGGAAACTAAATATTAAAACTGCTACTGTGGACGAAAGCCTCAAACTAGAAGCACAAAATTTGGTGAGATAATTGGGATTTGTGTACTGATCATTACCACCAAGTATCATCAAGTTTGGGTGAAAAAATATTTGCTGGTATTTCGGAAACTCGTTATTTCTTAGAAGCTTCTCAACTCATCTCAATGAAAGTACATTTCCACAGTCTGTGCCTAGGGCTACTTGAAGAGGAAACAAACCATAGAGAGAAAACTGATAACTCCTTCATTTTGTCAAGTTTCAAAGAGCTACTACAAACCATGTTGGATTTAGAGTTCCAAAATCAAGTATCTATATAGGAGAGAACAGAGGGAAACCTAAATATAAAAACTGCTACTGTAGACGAACGCTTCAACCTAGAAGAACAAAATTTGGTGAGCCAAGTGGGATTTGTGTACTGATCATTACCACCAAGTATCATCAAGATTGGGTAAAAAATATTTGCTGGTATTTCGGAAACTCGTTATTTCTTAGAAGCTTGGCAACCCCTCTCAATGAAAGTGCTTTTCCACAGTCTGTGCCTAGGGCTACTGGAAGAGGAAACAAACCATAGAGACAAAACTGAGAACTCCTTTATTTTGTCAAGTTTCAAAGAGCTACTATAAACTATGTTGGATTTAGAGTTCCAAATTCATCTATTTATAAAGGAGAGAACAGAGGGAAACAAAATATAAAAACTGCTACTGTAGACGAACGCTTCAACCTAGAAGTACAAAATTTGGTGAGCCAAGTGGGATTTGTGTACTGATCATTACCATCAAGAATCATCAAGATTGGGTGAAAAAATTTTTGCTGGTATTTCGAAAAATCGGAATTTCGTAGAAGCTTGGCAACCCCTCCAAATGAAACTGCTTTTCCACAGTCTGTGCATAGGGCTACTTGAAGAGGAAACAAACCGTAGAGACAAAACTGAGAACTCCTTTATTTTTTCAAGTTTCAAGGAGATACTACAAACCATGTTATATTTAGAGTTCCAAATTCAACTATCTATATATGAGAGAACAGAGGGAAACCTAACTATAAAAACTGCTACTGTAGACGAACGCATCAACCTAGAAGAACAAAATTTGGTGAGCCAAGTGGGATTTGTGTACTGATCATTACCACCAAGTATCATCAAGATTGGGTGAAAAAATATTTGCTGGTATTTCGGAAACTCCTTATTTCTTAGAAGTTGGCAACCCATCTCAGTGAAAGTGCTTTCCACAGTCTGTGCCTAGGACTACTTGAAGAGGAAACAAACCATAGAGGCAAAACTGAGAATTTTTATTTTATCAAGTTTCAAAGAGCTACTACACACCATGTTGGATTTAGAGTTCCAAATTCATCTATCTATATAGGAGAGAACAAAGGGAAACTAAATATAAAAACTGCTACTGTAGATGAAAGCTTCAAACTAGAAGAACAAAATTTGGTGAGCCAAGTGGGATTTGTGTACTGATCATTACCACCAAGTATCATCAAGTTTGGGTGAAAAAATATTTGCTGGTATTTCGGAAACTCGTTATTTCTTAGAAGCTTCTCAACCCATCTCAATGAAAGTACATTTCCACAGTCTGTGTCTAGGGCTACTGGAAGAGGAAACAAACCATAGAGACAAAACTGAGAACTCCTTTATTTTGTCAAGTTTCAAAGAGCTACTATAAACCATGTTGGATTTAGAGTTCCAAATTCATCTATTTATATAGGAGAGAAGAGGGAAACCTAAATATAAAAACTACTACTGTAGACGAACGCTTCAACCTAGAAGAACAAAATTTGGTGAGCCAAGTGGGATTTGTATCCTGATCATTACCACCAAGTATCATCAAGATTGGGTGAAAAAATATTTGCTGGTATTTCGGAAACACGTTATTTCTTAGAAGCTTCTCAACCCATCTCAATGAAAGTACATTTCCACAGTCTGTGCCTAGGGCTACTTGAAGAGGAAACAAACCATAGAGAGAAAACTGAGAACTCCTTCATTTTGTCAAGTTGCAAAGAGCTACTACAAACCATGTTGGATTTAGAGTTCCAAAATCATCTATCTATATAGGAGAGAACAGAGGGAAACCTAAATATAAAAACTACTACTGTAGACGAAAGCTTCAACCTAGAAGAACAAAATTTGGTGAGCCAAGTGGGATTTGTGTACTGATCATTACCACCAAGTATCATCAAGATTGGGTGAAAAAATATTTGCTGGTATTTCGGAAACTCGTAATTTCTTAGAAGCTTGGCAACCCCTCTCAATGAAAGTGCTTTTCAACAGACTGTGCCTAGGGCTACTTGAAGAGGAAACAAACCATAGAGAGAAAACTGAGAACTACTTCATTTTGTCAAGTTTCAAAGAGCTACTACAAACCATGTTGGATTTAGAGTTCCAAAATCATCTATCTATATAGGAGAGAACAGAGGGAAACCTAAATATAAAAACTACTACTGTAGACGAACGCTTCAACCTAGAAGAACAAAATTTGGTGAGCCAATTGGGATTTGTGTACTGATCATTACCACCAAGTATCATCAAGTTTGGGTGAAAAAATATTTGCTGGTATTTCGGAAACTCGTTATTTCTTAGAAGCTTCTCAACCCATCTCAATGAAAGTACATTTCCACAGTCTGTGCCAAAGGCTACTTGAAGAGGAAACAAACCATAGAGACACAAAACTGAGAACTCCTTATTTTTTCAAGTTTCAAGGAGCTACTACAACCATGTTGGATTTAGAGTTCCAAATTCATCTATCTATATATGAGAGAACAGAGGGAAACCTCACTATAAAAACTGCTACTGTAGACGAACGCATCAACCTAGAAGAACAAAATTTGGTGAGCCAATTGGGATTTGTGTACTGATCATTACCACCAAGTATCATCAAGTTTGGGTGAAAAAATATTTGCTGGTATTTCGGAAACTCGTTATTTCTTAGAAGCTTCTCAACCCATCTCAATGAAAGTACATTTCCACAGTCTGTGCCAAAGGCTACTTGAAGAGGAAACAAACCATAGAGACAAAACTGAGAACTCCTTTATTTTTTCAAGTTTCAAGGAGCTACTACAAACCATGTTGGATTTAGAGTTCCAAATTCATCTATCTATATATGAGAGAACAGAGGGAAACCTCACTATAAAAACTGCTACTGTAGACGAACGCATCAACCTAGAAGAACAAAATTTGGTGAGCCAAGTGGGATTTGTGTCCTGATCATTACCACCAAGTATCATCAAGATTGGGTGAAAAAATATTTGCTGGTATTTCGGAAACTCGTTATTTCTTAGAAGCTTCTCAACCCATCTCAATGAAAGTACATTTCCACAGTCTGTGCCTAGGGCTACTTGAAGAGGAAACAAACCATAGAGACAAAACTGAGAACTCCTTCATTTTGTCAAGTTTCAAAGAGCTACTACAAACCATGTTGGATTTAGAGTTCCAAAATCATCTATCTATATAGGAGAGAACAGAGGGAAACCTAAATATATAAACTGCTACTGTAGACGAACGCTTCAACCTAGAAGAACAAAATTTGTTGAGCCAAGTGGGATTTGTGTGCTGATCATTACCACCAAGTATCATCAAGATTGGGTGAAAAAATATTTTGCTGGTATTTCGGAAACTCGTAATGTCTTAGAATCTTGGCAACCTCTCTCAATGAAAGTGCTTTTCCACAGTCTGTGCCAAAGGCTACTTGAAGAGGAAACAAACCATAGAGACAAAACTGAGAACTCCTTTATTTTTTCAAGTTTCAAGGAGCTACTACAAACCATGTTGGATTTAGAGTTCCAAATTCATCTATCTATATATGAGAGAACAGAGGGAAACCTCACTATAAAAACTGCTACTGTAGACGAACGCATCAACCTAGAAGAACAAAATTTGGTGAGCCAAGTGGGATTTGTGTACTGATCATTACCACCAAGTATCATCAAGATTGGGTGAAAAAATATTTGCTGGTATTTCGGAAACTCGTTATTTCTTAGAAGTTGGCAACCCATCTCAGTGAAAGTGCTTTCCACAGTCTGTGCCTAGGACTACTTGAAGAGGAAACAAACCATAGAGACAAAACTGAGAATTTTTATTTTATCAAGTTTCAAAGAGCTACTACAAACCATGTTCGATTTAGAGTTCCAAATTCATCTATCTATATAGGAGAGAAGAGAGGGAAACTAAATATAAAAACTGCTACTGTAGAAGAAAGCTTCAAACTAGAAGAACAAAATTTGGTGAGCCAAGTGGGATTTGTGTACTGATCATTACCACCAAGTATCATCAAGTTTGGGTGAAAAAATATTTGCTGGTAATTCGGAAACTCGTTATTTCTTAGAAGCTTCTCAACCCATTTCAATGAAAGTACATTTCCACAGTCTGTGTCTAGGGCGACTGGAAGAGGAAACAAACCATAGAGACAAAACTGAGAACTCCTTTATTTTGTCAAGTTTCAAAGAGCTACTATAAACCATGTTGGATTTAGAGTTCCAAATTCATCTATTTATATAGGAGAGAAGAGGGAAACCTAAATATAAAAACTGCTACTGTAGACGAACGCTTCAACCTAGAAGAACAAAATTTGGTGAGCCAAGTGGGATTTGTGTACTGATCATTACCACCAAGTATCATCAAGATTGGGTGAAAAAATATTTGCTGGTATTTCGGAAACTCGTAATTTCTTAGAAGCTTGGAAACCCCTCTCAATGAAAGCGCTTTTCCACAGACTCTGCCTAGGGCTACTTGAAGAGGAAACAAACCATAGAGACAAAACTGAGAACTCCTTTATTTTGTCAAGTTTCAAATAGCTACTACAAACCATGTTGGATTTAGAGTTCCAAATTCATCTATCTATATAGGAGAGAACAGAGGGAAACCTAAATATAAAAACTGCTACTGTAGACGAACGCTTCAACCTAGAAGAACAAAATTTGTTGAGCCAAGTGGGATTTGTGTGCTGATCATTACCACCAAGTATCATCAAGATTGGGTGAAAAAATATTTGCTGGTATTTCGGAAACTTGTAATGTCTTAGAATCTAATCAACCTCTCTCAATGAAAGTGCTTTCCACAGTCTGTGCCTAGGACTACTTGAAGAGGAAACAAACCATAGAGACAAAACTGAGAACTTTTTTATTTTATCAAGTTTCAAAGAGCTACTACAAACCATGTTGGATTTAGAGGTCCAAATTCATCTATCTATATAGGAGAGAACAGAGGGAAACCTAAATATAAAAACTGCTACTGTACACGAACGCTTCAACCTAGAAGAACAAAATTTGGTGAGCCAAGTGGGATTTGTGTCCTGATCATTACCACCAAGTATCATCAAGATTGGGTGAAAAAATATTTGCTGGTATTTCGGAAACTCGTTATTTCTTAGAAGCTTCTCAACCCATCTCAATGAAAGTACATTTCCACACTCTGTGCCTAGGGCTACTTGAAGAGGAAACAAACCATAGAGACAAAACTGAGAACTCCTTCATTTTGTCAAGTTTCAAAGAGCTACTACAAACCATGTTGGATTTAGAGTTCCAAAATCATCTATCTATATAGGAGAGAACAGAGGGAAACCTAAATATATAAACTGCTACTGTAGACGAACGCTTAAACCTAGAAGAACAAAATTTGTTGAGCCAAGTGGGATTTGTGTGCTGATCATTACCACCAAGTATCATCAAGATTGGGTGAAAAAATATTTGCTGGTATTTCGGAAACTCGTTATTTCTTACAAGTTGGCAACCCATCTCAGTGAAAGTGCTTTCCACAGTCTGTGCCTAGGACTACTTGAAGAGGAAACAAACCATAGAGACAAAACTGAGAATTTTTATTTTGTCAAGTTTCAAATAGCTACTACAAACCCTGTTGGATTTAGAGTTCCAAATTCATCTATCTATATAGGAGAGAACAGAGGGAAACCTAAATATAAAAACTGCTACTGTAGACGAACGCTTCAACCTAGAAGAACAAAATTTGTTGAGCCAAGTGGGATTTGTGTGCTGATCATTACCACCAAGTATCATCAATATTGGGTGAAAAAATATTTGCTGGTATTTCGGAAACTTGTAATGTCTTAGAATCTAATCAACCTCTCTCAATGAAAGTGCTTTCCACAGTCTGTGCCTAGGACTACTTGAAGAGGAAACAAACCATAGAGACAAAACTGAGAACTTTTTTATTTTATCAAGTTTCAAAGAGCTACTACAAACCATGTTGGATTTAGAGGTCCAAATTAATCTATCTATTTAGGAGAGAACAGAGGGAAACTAAATATAAAAACTGCTACTGTAGACGAAAGCCTCAAACTAGAAGAACAAAATTTGGTGAGCCAAGTGGGATTTGTGTACTGATCATTACCACCAAGTATCATCAAGTTTGGGTGAAAAAATATTTGCTGGTATTTCGGAAACTCGTTATTTCTTAGAAGCTTCTCAATCCATCTCAATGAAAGTACATTTCCACAGTCTGTGCCTAGGGCGACTTGAAGAGGAAACAAACCATAGAGAGAAAACTGAGAACTCCTTCATTTTGTCAAGTTTCAAAGAGCTACTACAAACCATGTTGGATTTAGAGTTCCAAAATCATCTATCTATATAGGAGAGAACAGAGGAAAACCTAAATATAAAAACTGCTACTGTAGACGAACGCTTCAACCTAGAAGAACAAAATTTGGTGAGCCAAGTGGGATTTGTGTACTGATCATTACCACCAAGTATCATGAAGATTGGGTGATAAAATATTTGCTGGTATTTTGGAAACTCGTAATTTCTTAGAAGCTTGGCAACCCATCTCAATGAAAGTGCTTTTCCACAGACTGTGCCTAGGGCTACTTGAAGAGGAAACAAACCATAGAGACAAAACTGAGAACTCCTTTTTTTTGTCAAGTTTCAAAGAGCTACTACAAACCATGTTGGATTTAGAGTTCCAAATTCATCTATCTATATAGGAGAGAACAGAGGGAAACCTAAATATAAAAACTGCTACTGTAGATGAAAGCTTCAAACTAGAAGAACAAAATTTGGTGAGCCAAGTGGGATTTGTGTACTGATCATTACCACCAAGTATCATCAAGATTGGGTGAAAAAATATTTGCTGGTATTTCGGAAACTCCTTATTTCTTAGAAGTTGGCAACCCATCTCAGTGAAAGTGCTTTCCACAGTCTGTGCCTAGGACTACTTGAAGAGGAAACAAACCATAGAGGCAAAACTGAGAATTTTTATTTTATCAAGTTTCAAAGAGCTACTACACACCATGTTGGATTTAGAGTTCCAAATTCATCTATCTATATAGGAGAGAACAAAGGGAAACTAAATATAAAAACTGCTACTGTAGATGAAAGCTTCAAACTAGAAGAACAAAATTTGGTGAGCCAAGTGGGATTTGTGTACTGATCATTACCACCAAGTATCATCAAGTTTGGGTGAAAAAATATTTGCTGGTATTTCGGAAACTCGTTATTTCTTAGAAGCTTCTCAACCCATCTCAATGAAAGTACATTTCCACAGTCTGTGTCTAGGGCTACTGGAAGAGGAAACAAACCATAGAGACAAAACTGAGAACTCCTTTATTTTGTCAAGTTTCAAAGAGCTACTATAAACCATGTTGGATTTAGAGTTCCAAATTCATCTATTTATATAGGAGAGAAGAGGGAAACCTAAATATAAAAACTGCTACTGTAGACGAACGCTTCAACCTAGAAGAACAAAATTTGGTGAGCCAAGTGGGATTTGTATCCTGATCATTACCACCAAGTATCATCAAGATTGGGTGAAAAAATATTTGCTGGTATTTCGGAAACACGTTATTTCTTAGAAGCTTCTCAACCCATCTCAATGAAAGTACATTTCCACAGTCTGTGCCTAGGGCTACTTGAAGAGGAAACAAACCATAGAGAGAAAACTGAGAACTCCTTCATTTTGTCAAGTTGCAAAGAGCTACTACAAACCATGTTGGATTTAGAGTTCCAAAATCATCTATCTATATAGGAGAGAACAGAGGGAAACCTAAATATAAAAACTACTACTGTAGACGAAAGCTTCAACCTAGAAGAACAAAATTTGGTGAGCCAAGTGGGATTTGTGTACTGATCATTACCACCAAGTATCATCAAGATTGGGTGAAAAAATATTTGCTGGTATTTCGGAAACTCGTAATTTCTTAGAAGCTTGGCAACCCCTCTCAATGAAAGTGCTTTTCAACAGACTGTGCCTAGGGCTACTTGAAGAGGAAACAAACCATAGAGAGAAAACTGAGAACTACTTCATTTTGTCAAGTTTCAAAGAGCTACTACAAACCATGTTGGATTTAGAGTTCCAAAATCATCTATCTATATAGGAGAGAACAGAGGGAAACCTAAATATAAAAACTACTACTGTAGACGAACGCTTCAACCTAGAAGAACAAAATTTGGTGAGCCAATTGGGATTTGTGTACTGATCATTACCACCAAGTATCATCAAGTTTGGGTGAAAAAATATTTGCTGGTATTTCGGAAACTCGTTATTTCTTAGAAGCTTCTCAACCCATCTCAATGAAAGTACATTTCCACAGTCTGTGCCAAAGGCTACTTGAAGAGGAAACAAACCATAGAGACAAAACTGAGAACTCCTTTATTTTTTCAAGTTTCAAGGAGCTACTACAAACCATGTTGGATTTAGAGTTCCAAATTCATCTATCTATATATGAGAGAACAGAGGGAAACCTCACTATAAAAACTGCTACTGTAGACGAACGCATCAACCTAGAAGAACAAAATTTGGTGAGCCAATTGGGATTTGTGTACTGATCATTACCACCAAGTATCATCAAGTTTGGGTGAAAAAATATTTGCTGGTATTTCGGAAACTCGTTATTTCTTAGAAGCTTCTCAACCCATCTCAATGAAAGTACATTTCCACAGTCTGTGCCAAAGGCTACTTGAAGAGGAAACAAACCATAGAGACAAAACTGAGAACTCCTTTATTTTTTCAAGTTTCAAGGAGCTACTACAAACCATGTTGGATTTAGAGTTCCAAATTCATCTATCTATATATGAGAGAACAGAGGGAAACCTCACTATAAAAACTGCTACTGTAGACGAACGCATCAACCTAGAAGAACAAAATTTGGTGAGCCAAGTGGGATTTGTGTCCTGATCATTACCACCAAGTATCATCAAGATTGGGTGAAAAAATATTTGCTGGTATTTCGGAAACTCGTTATTTCTTAGAAGCTTCTCAACCCATCTCAATGAAAGTACATTTCCACAGTCTGTGCCTAGGGCTACTTGAAGAGGAAACAAACCATAGAGACAAAACTGAGAACTCCTTCATTTTGTCAAGTTTCAAAGAGCTACTACAAACCATGTTGGATTTAGAGTTCCAAAATCATCTATCTATATAGGAGAGAACAGAGGGAAACCTAAATATATAAACTGCTACTGTAGACGAACGCTTCAACCTAGAAGAACAAAATTTGTTGAGCCAAGTGGGATTTGTGTGCTGATCATTACCACCAAGTATCATCAAGATTGGGTGAAAAAATATTTGCTGGTATTTCGGAAACTCGTAATGTCTTAGAATCTTGGCAACCTCTCTCAATGAAAGTGCTTTTCCACAGTCTGTGCCAAAGGCTACTTGAAGAGGAAACAAACCATAGAGACAAAACTGAGAACTCCTTTATTTTTTCAAGTTTCAAGGAGCTACTACAAACCATGTTGGATTTAGAGTTCCAAATTCATCTATCTATATATGAGAGAACAGAGGGAAACCTCACTATAAAAACTGCTACTGTAGACGAACGCATCAACCTAGAAGAACAAAATTTGGTGAGCCAAGTGGGATTTGTGTACTGATCATTACCACCAAGTATCATCAAGATTGGGTGAAAAAATATTTGCTGGTATTTCGGAAACTCGTTATTTCTTAGAAGTTGGCAACCCATCTCAGTGAAAGTGCTTTCCACAGTCTGTGCCTAGGACTACTTGAAGAGGAAACAAACCATAGAGACAAAACTGAGAATTTTTATTTTATCAAGTTTCAAAGAGCTACTACAAACCATGTTCGATTTAGAGTTCCAAATTCATCTATCTATATAGGAGAGAAGAGAGGGAAACTAAATATAAAAACTGCTACTGTAGATGAAAGCTTCAAACTAGAAGAACAAAATTTGGTGAGCCAAGTGGGATTTGTGTACTGATCATTACCACCAAGTATCATCAAGTTTGGGTGAAAAAATATTTGCTGGTAATTCGGAAACTCGTTATTTCTTAGAAGCTTCTCAACCCATTTCAATGAAAGTACATTTCCACAGTCTGTGTCTAGGGCGACTGGAAGAGGAAACAAACCATAGAGACAAAACTGAGAACTCCTTTATTTTGTCAAGTTTCAAAGAGCTACTATAAACCATGTTGGATTTAGAGTTCCAAATTCATCTATTTATATAGGAGAGAAGAGGGAAACCTAAATATAAAAACTGCTACTGTAGACGAACGCTTCAACCTAGAAGAACAAAATTTGGTGAGCCAAGT
Source organism: Callospermophilus lateralis (assembly GCF_048772815.1). Taxonomy (NCBI): domain Eukaryota; kingdom Metazoa; phylum Chordata; class Mammalia; order Rodentia; family Sciuridae; genus Callospermophilus; species Callospermophilus lateralis. The sequence continues at coordinate 9,629 of NW_027510177.1, read as the reverse complement.
GGGATTTGTGTACTGATCATTACCACCAAGTATCATCAAGATTGGGTGAAAAAATATTTGCTGGTATTTCGGAAACTCGTAATTTCTTAGAAGCTTGGAAACCCCTCTCAATGAAAGCGCTTTTCCACAGACTCTGCCTAGGGCTACTTGAAGAGGAAACAAACCATAGAGACAAAACTGAGAACTCCTTTATTTTGTCAAGTTTCAAATAGCTACTACAAACCATGTTGGATGTAGAGTTCCAAATTCATCTATCTATATAGGAGAGAACAGAGGGAAACCTAAATATAAAAACTGCTACTGTAGACGAACGCTTCAACCTAGAAGAACAAAATTTGTTGAGCCAAGTGGGATTTGTGTGCTGATCATTACCACCAAGTATCATCAAGATTGGGTGAAAAAATATTTGCTGGTATTTCGGAAACTTGTAATGTCTTAGAATCTAATCAACCTCTCTCAATGAAAGTGCTTTCCACAGTCTGTGCCTAGGACTACTTGAAGAGGAAACAAACCATAGAGACAAAACTGAGAACTTTTTTATTTTATCAAGTTTCAAAGAGCTACTACAAACCATGTTGGATTTAGAGGTCCAAATTCATCTATCTATATAGGAGAGAACAGAGGGAAACCTAAATATAAAAACTGCTACTGTACACGAACGCTTCAACCTAGAAGAACAAAATTTGGTGAGCCAAGTGGGATTTGTGTCCTGATCATTACCACCAAGTATCATCAAGATTGGGTGAAAAAATATTTGCTGGTATTTCGGAAACTCGTTATTTCTTAGAAGCTTCTCAACCCATCTCAATGAAAGTACATTTCCACACTCTGTGCCTAGGGCTACTTGAAGAGGAAACAAACCATAGAGACAAAACTGAGAACTCCTTCATTTTGTCAAGTTTCAAAGAGCTACTACAAACCATGTTGGATTTAGAGTTCCAAAATCATCTATCTATATAGGAGAGAACAGAGGGAAACCTAAATATATAAACTGCTACTGTAGACGAACGCTTAAACCTAGAAGAACAAAATTTGTTGAGCCAAGTGGGATTTGTGTGCTGATCATTACCACCAAGTATCATCAAGATTGGGTGAAAAAATATTTGCTGGTATTTCGGAAACTCGTAATGTCTTAGAATCTTGGCAACCTCTCTCAATGAAAGTGCTTTTCCACAGTCTGTGCCAAAGGCTACTTGAAGAGGAAACAAACCATAGAGACAAAACTGAGAACTCCTTTATTTTTTCAAGTTTCAAGGAGCTACTACAAACCATGTTGGATTTAGAGTTCCAAATTCATCTATCTATATATGAGAGAACAGAGGGAAACCTCACTATAAAAACTGCTACTGTAGACGAACGCATCAACCTAGAAGAACAAAATTTGGTGAGCCAAGTGGGATTTGTGTACTGATCATTACCACCAAGTATCATCAAGATTGGGTGAAAAAATATTTGCTGGTATTTCGGAAACTCGTTATTTCTTACAAGTTGGCAACCCATCTCAGTGAAAGTGCTTTCCACAGTCTGTGCCTAGGACTACTTGAAGAGGAAACAAACCATAGAGACAAAACTGAGAATTTTTATTTTGTCAAGTTTCAAATAGCTACTACAAACCCTGTTGGATTTAGAGTTCCAAATTCTTCTATCTATATAGGAGAGAACAGAGGGAAACCTAAATATAAAAACTGCTACTGTAGACGAACGCTTCAACCTAGAAGAACAAAATTTGTTGAGCCAAGTGGGATTTGTGTGCTGATCATTACCACCAAGTATCATCAATATTGGGTGAAAAAATATTTGCTGGTATTTCGGAAACTTGTAATGTCTTAGAATCTAATCAACCTCTCTCAATGAAAGTGCTTTCCACAGTCTGTGCCTAGGACTACTTGAAGAGGAAACAAACCATAGAGACAAAACTGAGAACTTTTTTATTTTATCAAGTTTCAAAGAGCTACTACAAACCATGTTGGATTTAGAGGTCCAAATTAATCTATCTATTTAGGAGAGAACAGAGGGAAACTAAATATAAAAACTGCTACTGTAGACGAAAGCCTCAAACTAGAAGAACAAAATTTGGTGAGCCAAGTGGGATTTGTGTACTGATCATTACCACCAAGTATCATCAAGTTTGGGTGAAAAAATATTTGCTGGTATTTCGGAAACTCGTTATTTCTTAGAAGCTTCTCAATCCATCTCAATGAAAGTACATTTCCACAGTCTGTGCCTAGGGCGACTTGAAGAGGAAACAAACCATAGAGACAAAACTGAGAACTCCTTCATTTTGTCAAGTTTCAAAGAGCTACTACAAACCATGTTGGATTTAGAGTTCCAAAATCATCTATCTATATAGGAGAGAACAGAGGAAAACCTAAATATAAAAACTGCTACTGTAGACGAACGCTTCAACCTAGAAGAACAAAATTTGGTGAGCCAAGTGGGATTTGTGTACTGATCATTACCACCAAGTATCATGAAGATTGGGTGATAAAATATTTGCTGGTATTTTGGAAACTCGTAATTTCTTAGAAGCTTGGCAACCCATCTCAATGAAAGTGCTTTTCCACAGACTGTGCCTAGGGCTACTTGAAGAGGAAACAAACCATAGAGACAAAACTGAGAACTCCTTTTTTTTGTCAAGTTTCAAAGAGCTACTACAAACCATGTTGGATTTAGAGTTCCAAATTCATCTATCTATATAGGAGAGAACAGAGGGAAACCTAAATATAAAAACTGCTACTGTAGACGAACGCTTCAACCAAGAAGAACAAAATTTGGTCAGCCAAGTGGGATTTGTGTGCTGATCATTACCACCAAGTATCATCACGATTGGGCGAAAAAATATTTGCTGGTATTTCGGAAACTCGTAATGTCTTAGAAGCTTGGCAAACCCTCTCAATGAAAGTGCTTTTCCACAGTCTGTGCCAAAGGCTACTTGAAGAGGAAACAAACCATAGAGACAAAACTGAGAACTCCTTTATTTTTTCAAGTTTCAAGGAGCTACTACAAACCATGTTGGATTTAGAGTTCCAAATTCATCTATCTATATATGAGAGAACAGAGGGAAACCTCACTATAAAAACTGCTACTGTAGACGAATGCATCAACCTAGAAGAACAAAATTTGGTGAGCCAAGTGGGAAATGTGTACTGATCATTAGCAACAAGTATCATCAAGATTGGGTGAAAAAATATTTGCTGGTATTTCGGAAACTCGTTATTTCTTAGAAGCTTGGCAACCCATCTCAGGGAAAGTGCTTTCCACAGTCTGTGCCTAGGACTACTTGAAGAGGAAACAAACCTTAGAGACAAAACTGAGAACTTTTTTATTTTACCAAGTTTCAAAGAGCTACTACAAACCATGTTGGATTTAGAGTTCCAAATTCATCTATCTATATAGGAGAAAACAGAGGGAAACAAAATATAAAAACTGCTACTGTAGACGAAAGCCTCAAACTAGAAGAACAAAATTTGGTGAGCCAAGTGGGATTTGTGTACTGATCATTACCACCAAGTATCATCAAGATTCTGTGAAAAAATATTTGCTGGTATTTCGGAAACTCGTTATTTCTTAGAAGCTTGGCAACCCATCTCAGTGAAAGTGCTTTCCACAGTCTGTGCCTAGGACTACTTGAAGAGGAAACAAACCATAGAGACAAAACTGAGAACTTTTTTATTTTACCAAGTTTCAAAGAGCTACTACAAACCATGTTGGATTTAGAGTTCCAAATTCATCTATCTATATAGGAGAAAACAGAGGGAAACAAAATATAAAAACTGCTACTGTAGACGAAAGCCTCAAACTAGAAGAACAAAATTTGGTGAGCCAAGTGGGATTTGTGTACTGATCATTACCACCAAGTATCATCAAGATTCTGTGAAAAAATATTTGCTGGTATTTCGGAAACTCGTTATTTCTTAGAAGCTTGGCAACCCATCTCAGTGAAAGTGCTTTCCACAGTCTGTGCCTAGGACTACTTGAAGAGGAAACAAAACATAGAGACAAAACTGAGAACTTTTTTATTTTATCAAGTTTCAAAGAGCTACTACAAACCATGTTGGATTTAGAGGTCCAAATTCATCTATCTATATAGGAGAGAAGAGAGGGAAACTAAATATAAAAACTGCTACTGTAGACGAAAGCCTCAAACTAGAAGAACAAAATTTGGTGAGCCAATTGGGATTTGTGTACTGATCATTACCACCAAGAATCATCAAGTTTGGGTGAAAAAATATTTGCTGGTATTTCGGAAACTCGTTATTTCTTAGAAGCTTTTCAACTCATCTCAATGAAATAACATTTCCACAGTCTGTGCCTAGGGCTACTTGAAGAGGAAACAAACCATAGAGAGAAAACTGAGAACTCCTTGATTTTGTCAAGTTTCAAAGAGCTACTACAAACCATGTTGGATTTAGAGTTCCAAAATCAAGTATCTATATAGGAGAGAACAGAGGAAAACCTAAATATAAAAACTGCTACTGTAGACGAACGCTTCAACCTAGAAGTACAAAATTTGGTGAGCCAAGTGGGATTTGTGTACTGATCATTACCATCAAGAATCATCAAGATTGGGTAAAAAATATTTGCTGGTATATCGGAAACTCGTTATTTCTTAGAAACTTGGGAACCCCTCTCAATGAAAGTGCTTTTCCACAGTCTGTGCCTAGGGCTCCTGGAAGAGGAAACAAACCAAAGAGACAAAACTGAGAACTCCTTTATTTTGTCAAGTTTCAAAGAGCTACTATAAACTATGTTGGATTTAGAGTTCCAAATTCATCTATTTATATAGGAGAGAACAGAGGGAAACAAAATATAAAGACTGCTACTGTAGACGAACGCTTCAACCTAGAAGTACAAAATTTGGTGAGCCATGTGGGATTTGTGTACTGATGATTACCATCAAGAATCATCAAGATTGGGTGAAAAAAATTTTGCTGGTATTTCAAAAAATCGGAATTTCATAGAAGCTTGGCAACCCCTCTCAATGAAAGTGCTTTTCCACAGTCTGTGCATAGGGCTACTTGAAGAGGAAACAAACCATAGAGACAAAACTGAGAACTCCTTTATTTTTTCAAGTTTCAAGGAGATACTACAAACCATGTTGGATTTAGAGTTCCAAATTCATCTATCTATATATGAGAGAACAGAGGGAAACCTCACTATAAAAACTGCTACTGTAGACAAATGCATCAACCTAGAAGAACAAAATTTGGTGAGCCAAGTGGGATTTGTGTACTGATCATTAGCAACAAGTATCATCAAGATTGGGTGAAAAAATATTTGCTGGTATTTCGGAAACTCGTTATTTCTTAGAAGCTTAGCAACCCATCTCAGTGAAAGTGCTTTCCACAGTCTGTGCCTAGGACTACTTGAAAAGGAAACAAACCATAGAGACAAAACTGAGAATTTTTATTTTATCAAGTTTCAAAGAGCTACTACAAACCATGTTGGATTTAGAGTTCCAAATTCATCTATCTATATAGGAGAGAACAGAGGGAAACTAAATATAAAAATTGCTACTGTAGATGAAAGCTTCAAACTAGAAGAACAAAATTTGGTGAGCCAAGTGGGATTTGTGTACTGATCATTACCACCAAGTATCATCAAGTTTGGGTGAAAAAATATTTGCTGGTATTTCGGAAACTCATTATTTCTTAGAAGCTTCTCAACCCATCTCAATGAATGTACATTTCCACAGTCTGTGTCTAGGGCTACTTGAAGAGGAAACAAACCATAGAGACAAAACTGAGAACTCCTTTATTTTGTCAAGTTTCAAGGAGCTACTACAAACCATGTTGGATTTAGAGTTCCAAATTCATCTATCTATATATGAGAGAACAGAGGGAAACCTAACTATAAAAACTGCTACTGTAGAAGAACGGATCAACCTAGAAGCACAAAATTTGGTGAGCCAAGTGGGATTTGTGTACTGATCATTACCACCAAGTATCATCAAGATTGGGTGAAAAAATATTTGCTGGTATTTTGGAAATTTCTTAGAAGCTTGGCAACCCCTCTCAATGAAAGTGCTTTTCCACAGTGTGTGCCTAGGGCTAATTGAAGAGGAAACAATCCCTAGAGACAAAACTGAGAAATCCTTTATTTTTTCAAGTTTCAAAGAGCTACTACAAACCATGTTGGATTTAGAGTTCCAAATTCATCTATCTATATATGAGAGAACAGTGAAACCTAAATATATAAACGGCTACTGTAGACGAACGCTTCAACCTAGAAGAACAAAATTTGGTGAGCCAAGTGGGATCTGTGTACTGATCATTACCTCAAAGTATCATCAAGATTGGGTGAAAAAATATTTGCTGGTATATCGGAAACTCTTTATTTCTTAGAAGTTTTGCAACACCTCTCAATGAAAGTAGTTTTCAACAGTCTGTGCCTAGGGCTACTTGAAGAGGAAACAAACCATAGAGACAAAACTCAGAACTCCTTTATTTTGTCAAGTTTCAAAGAGCTACTACAAACCATGTTGGATTTAGAGTTCCAAAATCATCTATCTATATAGGAGAGAACAGAGGGAAACCTAAATATAAAAACTGCTACTGTAGACGAACACTTCAACCTAGAAGAACAAAATTTGGTGAGCCAAGTGGGATTTGTGTACTGATCATTACCACCAAGTATCATCAAGATTGGGTGAAAAAATATTTGCTGGTATATCGGAAACTCGTAATTTCTTAGAAGCTTGGCAACCACTCTCAATGAAAGCGCTTTTCCACAGACTCTGCCTAGGGCTACTTGAAGAGGAAACAAACCATAGAGACAAAACTGAAAAATCCTTTATTTTGTCAAGTTTCAAAGAGCTACTACAAACCATGTTGGACTTAGAGTTCCAAATTCATCTATCTATATAGGAGAGAACAGAGGGAAACCTAAATATAAAAACTGCTACTGTAGACGAACGCTTCAACCTAGAAGAACAAAATTTGGTGAGCCAAGTGGGATTTGTGTGCTGATCATTACCACCAAGTATCATCAAGATTGGGTGAAAAAATATTTGCTGGTATTTCGGAAAATCGGAATGTCTTAGAAGCTTGGCAATCACTCTCAATGAAAGTGCTTTTCCACAGTCTGTGCCAAAGGCTACTTGAAGAGGAAACAAACCATAGAGACAAAACTGAAAACTGCTTTATTTTTTCAAGTTTCAAGGAGCTACTACAAACCATGTTGGATTTAGAGTTCCAAATTCATCTATCTATATATGAGAGAACAGAGGGAAACCTCACTATAAAAACTGCTACTGTAGACGAATGCATCAACCTAGAAGAACAAAATTTGGTGAGCCAAGTGGGATTTGTGTACTGATCATTAGCAACAAGTATCATCAAGATTGGGTGAAAAAATATTTGCTGGTATTTCGGAAACTCGTTATTTCTTAGAAGCTTCTCAACCCATCTCAATGAAAGTACATTTCCACACTCTGTGCCTAGGGCTACTTGAAGAGGAAACAAACCATAGAGACAAAACTGAGAACTCCTTCATTTTGTCAAGTTTCAAAGAGCTACTACAAACCATGTTGGATTTAGAGTTCCAAAATCATCTATCTATATAGGAGAGAACAGAGGGAAACCTAAATATATAAACTGCTACTGTAGACGAACGCTTAAACCTAGAAGAACAAAATTTGTTGAGCCAAGTGGGATTTGTGTGCTGATCATTACCACCAAGTATCATCAAGATTGGGTGAAAAAATATTTGCTGGTATTTCGGAAACTCGTAATGTCTTAGAATCTTGGCAACCTCTCTCAATGAAAGTGCTTTTCCACAGTCTGTGCCAAAGGCTACTTGAAGAGGAAACAAACCATAGAGACAAAACTGAGAACTCCTTTATTTTTTCAAGTTTCAAGGAGCTACTACAAACCATGTTGGATTTAGAGTTCCAAATTCATCTATCTATATATGAGAGAACAGAGGGAAACCTCACTATAAAAACTGCTACTGTAGACGAACGCATCAACCTAGAAGAACAAAATTTGGTGAGCCAAGTGGGATTTGTGTACTGATCATTACCACCAAGTATCATCAAGATTGGGTGAAAAAATATTTGCTGGTATTTCGGAAACTCGTTATTTCTTACAAGTTGGCAACCCATCTCAGTGAAAGTGCTTTCCACAGTCTGTGCCTAGGACTACTTGAAGAGGAAACAAACCATAGAGACAAAACTGAGAATTTTTATTTTGTCAAGTTTCAAATAGCTACTACAAACCCTGTTGGATTTAGAGTTCCAAATTCATCTATCTATATAGGAGAGAACAGAGGGAAACCTAAATATAAAAACTGCTACTGTAGACGAACGCTTCAACCTAGAAGAACAAAATTTGTTGAGCCAAGTGGGATTTGTGTGCTGATCATTACCACCAAGTATCATCAATATTGGGTGAAAAAATATTTGCTGGTATTTCGGAAACTTGTAATGTCTTAGAATCTAATCAACCTCTCTCAATGAAAGTGCTTTCCACAGTCTGTGCCTAGGACTACTTGAAGAGGAAACAAACCATAGAGACAAAACTGAGAACTTTTTTATTTTATCAAGTTTCAAAGAGCTACTACAAACCATGTTGGATTTAGAGGTCCAAATTAATCTATCTATTTAGGAGAGAACAGAGGGAAACTAAATATAAAAACTGCTACTGTAGACGAAAGCCTCAAACTAGAAGAACAAAATTTGGTGAGCCAAGTGGGATTTGTGTACTGATCATTACCACCAAGTATCATCAAGTTTGGGCGAAAAAATATTTGCTGGTATTTCGGAAACTCGTTATTTCTTAGAAGCTTCTCAATCCATCTCAATGAAAGTACATTTCCACAGTCTGTGCCTAGGGCGACTTGAAGAGGAAACAAACCATAGAGACAAAACTGAGAACTCCTTCATTTTGTCAAGTTTCAAAGAGCTACTACAAACCATGTTGGATTTAGAGTTCCAAAATCATCTATCTATATAGGAGAGAACAGAGGAAAACCTAAATATAAAAACTGCTACTGTAGACGAACGCTTCAACCTAGAAGAACAAAATTTGGTGAGCCAAGTGGGATTTGTGTACTGATCATTACCACCAAGTATCATGAAGATTGGGTGATAAAATATTTGCTGGTATTTTGGAAACTCGTAATTTCTTAGAAGCTTGGCAACCCATCTCAATGAAAGTGCTTTTCCACAGACTGTGCCTAGGGCTACTTGAAGAGGAAACAAACCATAGAGACAAAACTGAGAACTCCTTTTTTTTGTCAAGTTTCAAAGAGCTACTACAAACCATGTTGGATTTAGAGTTCCAAATTCATCTATCTATATAGGAGAGAACAGAGGGAAACCTAAATATAAAAACTGCTACTGTAGACGAACGCTTCAACCAAGAAGAACAAAATTTGGTCAGCCAAGTGGGATTTGTGTGCTGATCATTACCACCAAGTATCATCACGATTGGGCGAAAAAATATTTGCTGGTATTTCGGAAACTCGTAATGTCTTAGAAGCTTGGCAAACCCTCTCAATGAAAGTGCTTTTCCACAGTCTGTGCCAAAGGCTACTTGAAGAGGAAACAAACCATAGAGACAAAACTGAGAACTCCTTTATTTTTTCAAGTTTCAAGGAGCTACTACAAACCATGTTGGATTTAGAGT
>NW_027510176.1:0-35896 GCF_048772815.1 Callospermophilus lateralis | reverse complement strand
ATGTTGGATTTAGTGTTTTAAATTCATCTATATATCTAGGAGAGAACAGAGGGAAACCTAAATATAAAAACTGCTACTGTAGACAAACGCTTCAACCTAGAAGAACAAAATTTGGTGAGCCAAGTGGGATTTGTGTACGTATCATTACCACCAAGTATCATCAAGATTGGGTGAAAAAATATTTGCTGGTATTTCCAAACTAGTAATTTCTTGGAAGCTGGGCAACCCCTTTTAATGAAAGTGCTTTTCCACAGTCTCTGCTTAGGGCTACTTGAAGAAGAAACAAACCATAGAGACAACACTGAAAACATTTTTATTTTGTCAAGTTTCAAAGAGCTACTACAAACCATGTTGGATTTAGAGTTCCAAATTCATCTATCTATATTGTTGAGAACAGAGGGACACCTAAAAATAAAAACTGCACTTGTAAACGAACGCTTCAAACTCGAAGAGAAAAATTTGGTGAGCCAAGTGGGATTTGTGTATTTGTAATTACCACCAAGTATCATCAAGATTGGGTGAAAAAATATTTGCCGGTATTTCGGCAACCCGTAATTTTTTGGGAGCTTGGGAAACCCTCTCAATGAAAGTGCTTTTCCACAGTCTGTGCCTAGGGCTACTTGAAGAGGAAACAAAAAATAGAGACAAAACTGAGAACTCCTTTATTTTGTCAAGTTCCAGAGAGCTACTACAAACCATGTTGATTTTAGAGTTCCAAATTCATCTATCTATATAGGAGAGAACAGAGTGAAACCTAAAAATAAAAACTGCTACTGTAAACGAACGCTTCAACCTAGAAAAACAAAATTTGTTGAGCCAAGTGGGATTTGTGTACTTGTCATTACCACCAAGTATCATCAAGATTGGGTGAAAAAATGTATGCTGGTATTTCGGAAACCCGTAATTTCTTGGAAGTTTTGCAAACCCTTTCAATGAAAGTGCTTTTCCCCAGTTTCTGCTTAGGGCTACTAGAAGAAGAAACAAATCATAGAGACAAAACTGAGAACTCCTTTATTTTGTCAAGTTTCAAAGAGCTACTACAAACCATGTTGGATTTAGAGTTCCAAATTCATCTATCTATATAGGAGCGAACAGAGGGAAACCTAAAAATAAAAACTGCTACTGTAAACGAACGCTTCAACCTAGAAGAACAAAATTTGGTGAGCCAAGTGTGATTTGTGTACTGATCATTACGACCAGGTATCATCAAGATTGGGTTAAAAAATATTTCCTGGTATTTCGAAAACTCGTTATTTCTTAGAAGCTTGGCAACCCCTTTCAATGAAAGTGCTGTTCTACAGTTTGTGCCTAGGGCTACATGGAGAGGAAACAAACCATAGAGACAAAACTGAGAACTCCTTTATTTTGTTAATTTTCAAAGAGCTACTACAAACCATATTGGATTTAGAGTTCCAAATTCATCTGCCTATATGGGAAAGAACAGAGTGAAACCTAAAAATAAAAACTGCTTCTATAAAAGAACGCTTCAACCTAGAAGAACACAATTTGGTGAGCCAAGTGGCATTTGTGTACTGATCATTACCACCGCGTATCATGAAGATTGGGTGAAAAAATATTTGCTGGTATTTCGGAAACTCGTTATTTCTTAGAAGCTTGGCAACCCCTCTCAATGAATGTGCTTTTCCCCAGTCTGTGCCTAGGGCTATTTGAAGAGGAAACAAACCATAGAGACAAAACTGAGAACTTTTTTCTTTTGTCAAGTTTCAAAGAGCTACTACAAACCATGTTGGATTTAGAGTTCCAAATTCATCTATCTATATAGGAGAGAACAGAGGGAAACCTAAAAATAAAAACTGCTACTGTAAACAAACGCTTCAACCTAGAAGATCAAGATTTGGTGAGCCAAGTGGGATTTGTGTACTTGTCATTACCACCGAGTATCATCAAGATTGGGTGAAAAAATATTTGCTGGTATTTCGGCAACCCGTAATTTCTTGGGAGCTTGGCAAACCCTTTCAATGAAAGTGCTTTTCCACAGTCTCTGCTTAGGGCTATTTAAAGAAGAAACAAATCATGGAGACAAAACTGCGAACTCCTTTATTTTGTCATGTTTCAAAGAGCTACTACAAACCATGTTGGATTTAGAGTTCCAAATTCAGCTATCTATATAGGAGAGAGCAGAAGGAAACCTAAAAATATAAACTGCTACTCTAAAGGAACGCTTCAACCTAGAAGAACAAAATTTGGTGAGCCAAGTGGGATTTGTGTACTTGTCCTTTCCACCAAGTATCATCAGGATTGGGTGAAAAAATATTTGCTGGTATTTCGGAAACTCGTTATTTCTTAGAAGCTTGGGAAACCCTCTCAATGAAAGTGCTTTTCCACAGTCCGTGCCTAGGGCTACTTGAAGAGGAAACAAACCATAGAGACAAAACTGAGAACTCATTTATTTTATGAAGTTTCAAAGAGGTACTACAAACCATGTTGGATTTAGAGTTCCAAATTCATCTACCTATATAGGAGAGAACTGAGTGAAACCTAAAAATAAAAACTGCTACTGTAAACGAACGCTTCAACCTCGAAGAACAAACTATGGTGAGCCAAGTGGGATTTGTGTACTTGTCATTACCACCAGTATCATCAAGATTGGGTGAAAAAATATTTGCTGGTATTTTGGAAACTCGTTATTTCTTAGAAGCTTGAAAACTACTCTCAATGAAAGTGCTTTTCCACAGTCTGTGCCTAGGGCTACTTGAAGTGGAAACAAAACATAGAGACAAAACTGAGAACATTTTTATTTTGTCAAGTTTCTAAGAGCTACTACAAACCATGTTGGATTTAGAGTTCCAAATTCATCTATCTATATAGGAGAGAACAGAGGGACACCTAAAAATAAAAACTGCTACTGTAAACAAACGATTCAACCTAGAAGAACACAATTTGGTGAGCCAAGGGGGATTTGTGTACTGATCATTACTACCAGGTATCATCAAGATTGCATGAAAAAATATTTGCTGGTATTTCAGAAACTCCTTATTTCTTTGAAGCTTGGCAATCCCTCTCAATGAATGTGCTTTTCCCCTGTCGGTGCCTAGGGCTATTTGAAGAATAAACAAACCATAGAGACAAACCTGAGAACATTTTTATTTTGTCAAGTTTCAAAGAGCTACTACAAACCATGTTGGATTTAGATTTAAAATTCATCTATCTATATAGGAGAGAACAGAGGGAAACCTAAAAATAAAAACTGCTCTTGTAAACGAGCGCTTCAACCTAGAGGAGCAAAATTTGGTGAGCCAAGAGGGATTAGTGTACTTGTAATTACCACTAAGTATCATCAAGATTGGGTGAAAGAATATTTTCCGGTATTTCGGAAACCCGTAATTTTTTGGGAGCTTGGGAGAGTTTCAATGAAAGTGCATTTCCACAGTCTCTGCTTAGGGCTACTTGAAGAGGACAAATCATAGAGACAAAACTGAGAACTCCTTTATATTGTCAAGTTTCAAAGAGCTACTACAAACCATGTTGGATTTAGAGTTCCAAATTCATCTATCTATATAGGAGAGAGCAGAGGGACACCTAAAAATATAAACTGCTACTGTAAACGAACGCTTTAACCTAGAACAACAAAATTTGGTGAGCCAAGTGGGATTTGTGTACTTGTCATTACCACCAAGTATCATCAAGATTGGGTGAAAAAATATTTGCTGGTATTTCGGAAACTCGTTATTTCTTAGAAGCCTGGCAACCCCTCTCAATGAAAGTGCTTTTCCACAGTCTCTGCCTAGTGCTACTTGAAGAGGAAACAAAACATAGAGACAAAACTGAGAACTTCTTCATTTTGTCAAGTTTCAAAGAGATATTAAAATCCATGTTGTATTTGAGTTCCAAATTCATCTATCTATATAAAAAAGAACAGAGTGAAACCTAAAAATTAAAACTGCTACTGTGAACGAACGCTTTAACCTAGAAGAAAAGAATGTGGTGAGCCAAGTGGGATTTGTTTACTGATCATTACCACCACGTATCATCAAGATTGGGTGAAAAAATATTTGCTGGTATTTCGGAAACTCGTTATTTCTTAGAAGCTTGGCAACCCCTCTCAATGAAAGTGCTTTTCCCCAGTCTGTGCCTAGGGCTATTTGAAGAGGAAACAAACCATAGAGACAAAACTGAGAACTTTTTTCTTTTGTCAAGTTTCAAAGAGCTACTACAAACCATGTTGGATTTAGAGTTCCAAATTCATCGATCTATATAGGAGAGAACAGAGGGAAACCTAAAAATAAAAACTGCTACTGTAAACAAACGCTTCAACCTAGAAGAGCAAAATTTGGTGAGCCAAGTGGGATTTGTGTACTTGTCATTACCACCGAGTATCATCAAGATTGGGTGAAAAAATATTTGCTGGTATTTTGACAACCCGTAATTTCTTGGGAGCTTTGCAAACCCTTTCAATGACAGTGCTTTTCCCACAGTCTCTGCTTAGGCCTACTTGAAGAGGAAACAAATCATAAAGACAAAACAGAGAACTCCTTTATTTTGTCATGTTTCAAAGAGCTACTACAAACCATGTTGCATTTAGAGTTCCAAATTTATCTATCTATATAAAGAGAACAGAGTGAAACCTAAAAATAAAAACTGCTACTGTAAACGAACTCTTCAACCTAGAAGAACACAATGGGTGAGCCAAGAGGTATTTGTGTACTGATCCTTACCACCAAGTATCATCAGGATTGGGTGAAAAAATATTTGCTGTATTTCGGAAACTCGTTATTTCTTAGAAGCTTGGGAAACCCTCTCAATGAAAGTGCTTTTCCACAATCCGTGCCTAGGGCTACTTGAAGAGGAAACAAACCATAGAGACAAAACTGAGAACTCCTTTATTTTGTCAAGTTTCAAAGAGCTACTACAAACCATGTTGGATTTAGAGTTCCAAATTCATCTATCTATATAGGAGAGAACAGAGGGACCATTAAAATATAAACTGCAACTGTAAACGAACGCTTCAACCTAGAAGAACCAAATTTGGTGAGTCAAGTGGGATTTGTGTACTGATCATTACCACCAAGTATCATCAATATTGGGTGAAAAAATATTTGCTGGTATTTCGAAAACTTATTATTTCTTTAAAGCTTGGCAACCCCTCTCAATGAAAGTGCTTTTCCACAGTCTGTGCCTAGGGCTTCTTGAAAAAGAAATAAACCATAGGGACAAAACTGAGAACTATTTTATTTTGTCAAGTTTCAAAGAGATACTACAAACCATGTTGCATTAATAGTTCCAAATTCATCTATCTATATAAGAGAACAAAATGAAACCTAAAAATATAAACTGCAACTGTAAACGAACGCTTCAACCTCGAAGAACAAAATTTGGTGAGCCAAGTGGTATTTGTGTACTGATCATTACCACCAAGTATCATCAAGATTGGGTGAAAAAATATTTCCTGCTATTTCGGAAACTCGTTATTTCTTAGAAGCTTGTGAAACCCTTCAATGAAAGTGCTTTTCCACAGTCTGTGCCAAGGGCTACTTGAAGAGGAAAGAAACCATGGAGACAAAACTCAAAACTCCTTTATTTTATGAAGCTTCAAAGAGGTACTACAAACCATGTTAGATTTAGAGTTCCAAATTCATCTATCTATATAGGAGAGAACTGAGTGAAACCTAAAATAAAAACTGCTACTGTAAACGAACGCTTCAACTTCGAAGAACAAAATTAGGTGAGTCAAGTGGGATTTGTGTACGTTTTTAACACCAAGTATCATCAGATTGGGTGAAACAATGTTTGCTGGTAATTCGGAAACTCGTAATTTCTTGGAAGCTTGGCAACCCCTCTCAATGAAAGTGCTTTTCCTCTCTTTCTGTTTAAGGCTACTTGAAGAGGAAACAAATCATAGAGACAAAACTGAGAACTCCTTTATATTGTCAAGTTTCAAAGAGCTACTACAAACCAAGTTGGATTTAGAGTTCCAAATTCAACTATTTATATAGAAGAGAACAGAGTGAAACCTAAATATAAAAACTGCTACTTAGACGAACGCTTCAAACTAGAAGAACAAAATTTGGTGAGTCAAGTGGGATTTGTGTACTGATCATTACCACCAATATCATCAAGATTGGGTGAAAAAATATTTGCTGGTATTTTGGAAACTCGTTATTTCTTAGAAGATTGGCAACCCCTCTCAAAAAAAGTGCTTTTCCACAGTCTTTGCTTAGGGCTACTTGAAGAAGAAACAAACCATAGGGGCAAAACTGAGAACTCTTTTATTTTGTCACGTTTGAAAGAGCTACTACAAACCATGTTGGATTTAGAGTTCCAAATTCATCTATCTTTATAGGATAGAACAGAGTGAAACCTAAAAATAAAAACTGCTACTGTAAACGAACGCTTCAACCTAGAAGAACAAAATTTGGTGAGCCAAGAGGGATTTGTGTACTTGTTATTACCACCAAGTATCATCAAGATTGGGTGAAAAAATATTTGCTGGTATTTCGGAAACTCGAAATTTCTTGGAAGCTTGGCAAACCCTTTCAATGAAAGTGCTTTTCCACAGTCTCTGCTTAGGGCTACTTGAAGAGGAAACAAATCATAGAGACAAAACTGAGAACTCCTTTATGTTTTCAAGTTTCAAAGAGCTACTACAAACGAAGTTGAATTTAGAGTTCCAAATTCATCTATCTATATAGGAGAGAACAGAGGGACACCTAAAAATATAAACTGCTACTGTAAACGAACGCTTCAAACTAAATGAACAAAATCGGGTGAGTCAAGTGGGATTTGTGTACTGATCATTACCACCAAGTATCATCAAGGTGGGTGAAAAAATATATGCTGGTATTTTGGAAACTCGTTATTACTTAGAAGCTTGGCAACCCCTCTCAATGAAAATGCTTTTCCAAAGTCTTTGCCTAGGGCTACTTGAGGAGGAAACAAACCATAGAGACAAAACTGAGAATTCCTTTATTTTCTCAAGTTTCAAAGAGCTACTACAAACCATGTTGGATTTAGAGTTCCAAATTCATCTATCTATGTAGAAGAGAACAGAGTGAAACGTAAATATAAAAACTGCTACTGTGAGACGAACGCTTCAACCTGGAAGAACAAAATTTGGTGAGCCAAGTGGGATTGGTGTCCTGATCATTACCCCCAAGTATCATCAAGATTGTGTGAAAAAATATTTGCTGGTATTTCGGAAACTCGTTATTTCTTAGAAGCCTGGGAAACCCTCTCAATGGACGTGATTTTCCACAGTCTGTGCCTAGGGCTACTTGAAGAGGAAACAAACCATAGAGACAAAACTGAGAACTCCTTTATTTTATGAAGTTTCAAAGAGCTACTACAAACCATGTTGGATTTAGAGTTCCAAATTCATCTATCTATATAGGAGAGAACAGAATGAAACCTAAAAATAAAAACTGCTTATGTAAAGGAACGCTTCAACCTAGAAGAACAAAATTTGGTGAGCCAAGTGGGATTTGTGTACTTGTCATTACCAACACGTATCGTCAAGATTGGGTTACAAAGTATTTGCTGGTATTTCGGAAACTCGTAATTTCTTGGAAGCTTGGCAACTCCTTTCAATGAAAGTGCTTTTCCACAGTCTCTGCTTAGGGCTAATTGAAGAGGAAACAAATCATAGAGACAAAACTGAGAACTACTTTTTTTGTCAAGTTTCAAAGCGCTACTACAAACCATGCTGGATTTAGAGTTCCAAATTCATCTATCTATATATGAGAGAACAGAGGGACACCTAAAAATATAAACTGCTACTGTAAACGAACGCTTCAACCTAGAAGAACACAATTGGTTAGTGAAGTAAGATTTGTGTAATGATCATTACCACCAAGTATCATCGAGATTGGATGAAAAAATATTTGCTGGTATTTCGGAAACTCGTTATTTCTTAGAAGCTTGGCAACCCCTCTCAATGAAAGTGCTTTTGCACAGTCTGTGCCTAGGGCTACTTGAAGAAGAAACAAACCATAGAGACAAAACTGAGAAGTATTTTATTTTGTCAAGTTTCAGAGAGCTACTGCGAACCATGTTGGATTTAGAGTTCCAAATTCATCTCTCTATATAGGCTAGAACAGAGTGAAACCAAAAAATAAAAACTGCTATTGTAGACGAAAGATTCAACCTAGAAGAACAAAATTTGGTGAGCCAAGTGTGATTTGTGTAATTGTCATTACCACAAAGTATCATCAAGATTGGGTGAAAAAATATTTGCTGGTATTTCGGAAACTCGTAATTTCTTGGAAGCTTGGCAACCCCTTTCAATGAAAGTGCTTTTCCACAGTCTCTGCTTATGGCTACTTGAAGAGGAATCAAATCATAGACACAAAACTGAGAACTCGTTTATTTTGTCAAGTTTCAAAGGGCTACTACAAACCATGTTGGATTTAGATTTCCAAATTCATCTACCTATATAGAAGAAAACAGAGTGAAACCTAAATATAAAAACTACTAATGTAGATGAACGATGCAACCTAGAAGAACAAAATTTGGTGAGCCAAGTGAAACTGGTGTACTGATCATTACCCCCAAGTATCAACAAGATTGTGTGAAAAAATATTTGCTGGTATTTCGGAAACTCGTTATTTCTTAGACGCTTGGCAACCCTTCTCAATGAAAGTGCTTTTCCACAGTCTGTGCCTAGGGCTACTTGAGGAGGAAACAAACCATAGAGACAAAACTGAGAACTCCTTTATTTTGTCAAGTTACAAAGAGCTACTACAAACCAAGTTGGATTTAGAGTTGCAAATTCATCCATCTATATCGAAGAGAACAGAGTGAAACCTAAATATAAAAACAGCTACTGTAGACGAACGCTTCAACCTAGAAGAACAAAATTTGGTGAGCCCAGTGGGATTGCTGTACTGATCATTACCCCCAAGTATCATCAAGATTGGTTGAAAAAATATTTGCTGGTATTTCGGAAACTCGTTATTTCTTAGAAGCTTGGCAACCCCTCTCAATGAAAGTGCTTTTCCCCAGTCTGTGCCTAAGTCTATTTGAAGAGGAAACAAACCATAGAGACAAAACTGAGAACTTTTTTCTTTTGTCAAGTTTCAAAGAGCTACTACAAACCATGTTGGATTTAGAGTTCCAAATTCATCTATCTATATAGGAGAGAACAGAGGGAAACCTAAAAATAAAAACTGCTACTGTAAACAAACGCTTCAACCTAGAAGAGCAAAATTTGGTGAGCCAAGTGGGATTTGTGTACTTGTCATTACCACCGAGTATCATCAAGATTGGGTGAAAAAATATTTGCTGGTATTTCGACAACCCGTAATTTCTTGGGAGCTTTGCAAACCCTTTCAATGAAAGTGCTTTTCCACAGTCTCTGCTTAGGCCTACTTGAAGAGGAAACAAATCATAAAGACAAAACAGAGAACTCCTTTATTTTGTCAAGTTTCAAAGAGCTACTACAAACCATGTTGCATTTAGAGTTCCAAATTCATCTATCTATATAAAGAGAACAGAGTGAAACCTAAAAAAAAACTGCTACTGTAAACGAACTCTTCAACCTAGAAGAACACAATTGGTGATCCAAGTGGTATTTGTGTACTGATCCTTACCACCAAGTATTATCAGGATTGGGTGAAAAAATATTTGCTGGTATTTCGGAAACTCGTTATTTCTTAGAAGCTTGGGAAACCCTCTCAATGAAAGTGCTTTTCCACAGTCCGTGCCTAGGGCTACTTGAAGAGGAAACAAACCATAGAGACAAAACTGAGAACTCATTTATTTTATGAAGTTTCAAAGAGGTACTACAAACCATGTTGGATTTAGAGTTCCAAATTCATCTACCTATATAGGAGAGAACTCTGTGAAACCTAAAAATAAAAACTGCTACTGTAAACGAACGCTTCAACCTCGAAGAACAAACTTTGGTGAGCCAAGTGGGATTTGTGTACTTGTCATTACCACCAGTATCATCAAGATTGGGTGAAAAAATATTTGCTGGTATTTTGGAAACTCGTTATTTCTTAGAAGCTTGAAAACAACTCTCAATGAAAGTGCTTTTCCACAGTCTGTGCCTAGGGCTACTTGAAGGGGAAACAAAACATAGAGACAAAACTGAGAACATTTTTATTTTGTCAAGTTTCTAAGAGCTACTACAAACCATGTTGGATTTAGAGTTCCAAATTCATCTATCTATATAGGAGAGAACAGAGGGACACCTAAAAATAAAAACTGCTACTGTAAACAAACGATTCAACCTAGAAGAACACAATTTGGTGAGCCAAGTGGGATTTGTGTACTGATCATTACTACCAGGTATCATCAAGATTGCATGAAAAAATATTTGCTGGTATTTCAGAAACTCCTTATTTCTTTGAAGCTTGGCAACCCCTCTCAATGAATGTGCTTTTCCCCTGTCGGTGCCTAGGGCTATATGAAGAGGAAACAAACCATAGAGACAAAACTGAGAACATTTTTATTTTGTCAAGTTTCAAAGAGCTACTACAAACCATGTTGGATTTAGATTTAAAATTCATCTATCTATATAGGAGAGAACAGAGGGAAACCTAAAAATAAAAACTGCTCTTGTAAACAAGCGCTTCAACCTAGAGGAGCAAAATTTGGTGAGCCAAGAGGGATTAGTGTACTTGTAATCACCACTAAGTATTATCAAGATTGGGTGAAAGAATATTTTCCGGTATTTCGGAAACCCATAATTTTTTGGGAGCTTGGGAGATCCTTTCAATGAAAGTGCATTTCCACAGTCTCTGCTTAGGGCTACTTGAAGAGGACAAATCATAGAGACAAAACTGAGAACTCCTTTATATTGTCAAGTTTCAAAGAGCTACTACAAACCATGTTGGATTTAGAGTTCCAAATTCATCTATCTATATAGGAGAGAGCAGAGGGACACCTAAAAATATAAACTGCTACAGTAAACGAACGCTTCAACCTAGAACAACAAAATTTGGTGAGCCAAGTGGGATTTGTGTACCGATGATTACCACCATGTATCATCAAGATTGGGTGAAAAAATATTTGCTGGTATTTCGGAAACTCGTTATTTCTTGGAATTTGGCAACCACTCTCAATGAAAGTGCTTTTCCACATTCTGTGCCTATGGCTACTTGAAGAGGAAACAAACCATAGAGACAAAACTGAGAATTCCTTTATTTTGTGAAGTTTCAAAATGGTACTACAAACCATGTTGGATTTAGAGTTCCAAATTCATCTATCTATATAGGAGAGAACAGAGGGAAACCTAAATATAAATACTGCTACTGTAGACGAACGCTTCAACCTAGAAGAACAAAATTTGTTGAGCCAAGTGTGATTTTGTACTGATCATTACCACAAAGTATCATCAAGATTGGGTGAAAAAATATTTACTGGTATTTCGGAAACTTGTTATTTCTTAGAAGCTTGGCAACCCCTCGCAATAAAAGTGCTTTTAGACAGTCTGTGCCTAGGGCTACTTGAAGAGGAAACAAACCATAGAGAAAAAACTGAGAACTCCTTTATTTAGTCATGACTCAAAGAGCTAGTACAAACCATGTTGGATTTAGAGTTTCAAATTCATCTATCTATATAGGAGAGAACAGAGGAAACCTACATATAAAAACTTCTACTGTAGACAAACGCTTCAAACTAGAAGAACACAATTTTTTGAGCCAAGTGGGATTTGTGTACTGATCATTACCACCAAGTATCATCAAGATTGGGTGAAAAATATTTTCTGTTTTTTCGGAAACTCGTAATTTCTTAGAAGCCTGGCAACCCCTCTCAATGAAAGTGCTTTTCCACAGTCTCTGCCTAGTGCTACTTGAAGAGGAAACAAAACATAGAGACAAAACTGAGAACTTCTTCATTTTGTCAAGTTTCAAAGAGATATTAAAATCCATGTTGTATTTGAGTTCCAAATTCATCTATCTATATAAAAAAGAACAGAGTGAAACCTAAAAATTAAAACTGCTACTGTAAACGAACGCTTTAACCTAGAAGAAAAGAATGTGGTGAGCCAAGTGGGATTTCTGTACTGATCATTACCACCACGTATCATCAAGATTGGGTGAAAAAATATTTGCTGGTATTTCGGAAACTCGTTATTTCTTAGAAGCTTGGCAACCCCTCTCAATGAAAGTGCTTTTCCCCAGTCTGTGCCTAGGGCTATTTGAAGAGGAAACAAACCATAGAGACAAAACTGAGAACTTTTTTCTTTTGTCAAGTTTCAAAGAGCTACTACAAACCATGTTGGATTTAGAGTTCCAAATTCATCGTTCTATATAGGAGAGAACAGAGGGAAACCTAAAAATAAAAACTGCTACTGTAAACAAACGCTTCAACCTAGAAGAGCAAAATTTGGTGAGCCAAGTGGGATTTGTGTACTTGTCATTACCACCGAGTATCATCAAGATTGGGTGAAAAAATATTTGCTGGTATTTTGACAACCCGTAATTTCTTGGGAGCTTTGCAAACCCTTTCAATGAAAGTGCTTTTCCACAGTCTCTGCTTAGGCCTACTTGAAGAGGAAACAAATCATAAAGACAAAACAGAGAACTCCTTTATTTTGTCAAGTTTCAAAGAGCTACTACAAACCATGTTGCATTTAGAGTTCCAAATTTATCTATCTATATAAAGAGAACAGAGTGAAACCTAAAAATAAAAACTGCTACTGTAAACGAACTCTTCAACCTAGAAGAACACAATTGGTGAGCCAAGAGGTATTTGTGTACTGATCCTTACCACCAAGTATCATCAGGATTGGGTGAAAAAATATTTGCTGGTATTTCGGAAACTCGTTATTTCTTAGAAGCTTGGGAAACCCTCTCAATGAAAGTGCTTTTCCACAGTCCGTGCCTAGGGCTACTTGAAGAGGAAACAAACCATAGAGACAAAACTGAGAACTCCTTTATTTTGTCAAGTTTTAAAGAGCTACTACAAACCATGTTGGATTTAGAGTTCCAAATTCATCTATCTATATAGGAGAGAACAGAGGGACACATTAAAATATAAACTGCAACTGTAAACGAACGCTTCAACCTAGAAGAACCAAATTTGGTGAGTCAAGTGGGATTTGTGTACTGATCATTACCACCAAGTATCATCAATATTGGGTGAAAAAATATTTGCTGGTATTTCGAAAACTTATTATTTCTTTAAAGCTTGGCAACCCCTCTCAATGAAAGTGCTTTTCCACAGTCTGTGCCTAGGGCTTCTTGAAAAAGAAACAAACCATAGGGACAAAACTGAGAACTATTTTATTTTGTCAAGTTTCAAAGAGATACTACAAACCATGTTGCATTAATAGTTCCAAATTCATCTATCTATATAAGAGAACAAAATGAAACCTAAAAATATAAACTGCAACTGTAAACGAACGCTTCAACCTCGAAGAACAAAATTTGGTGAGCCAAGTGGTATTTGTGTACTGATCATTACCACCAAGTATCATCAAGATTGGGTGAAAAAATATTTCCTGCTATTTCGGAAACTCGTTATTTCTTAGAAGCTTGTGAAACCCTTCAATGAAAGTGCTTTTCCACAGTCTGTGCCAAGGGCTACTTGAAGAGGAAAGAAACCATGGAGACAAAACTCAAAACTCCTTTATTTTATGAAGCTTCAAAGAGGTACTACAAACCATGTTGGATTTAGAGTTCCAAATTCATCTATCTATATAGGAGAGAACTGAGTGAAACCTAAAATAAAAACTGCTACTGTAAACGAACGCTTCAACTTCGAAGAACAAAATTAGGTGAGCCAAGTGGGATTTGTGTACGTCATTAACACCAAGTATCATCAGATTGGGTGAAACAATGTTTGCTGGTAATTCGGAAACTCGTAATTTCTTGGAAGCTTGGCAACCCCTCTCAATGAAAGTGCTTTTCCTCTCTTTCTGTTTAAGGCTACTTGAAGAGGAAACAAATCATAGAGACAAAACTGAGAACTCCTTTATATTGTCAAGTTTCAAAGAGCTACTACAAACCATGTTGGATTTAGAGTTCCAAATTCATCTATCTATATAGGAGAGAGCAGAGGGACACCTAAAAATATAAACTGCTAATGTAAACGAACGCTTCAACCTAGAAGAACAAAATTTGGTGAGCCAAGTGGGATTTGTGTACTTGTCATTACCAACACGTATCGTCAAGATTGGGTTACAAAGTATTTGCTGGTATTTCGGAAACTCGTAATTTCTTGGAAGCTTGGCAACTCCTTTCAATGAAAGTGCTTTTCCACAGTCTCTGCTTAGGCCTACTTGAAGAGGAAACAAATCATAGAGACAAAACTGAGAACTACTTTTTTTGTCAAGTTTCAAAGCGCTACTACAAACCATGCTGGATTTAGAGTTCCAAATTCATCTATCTATATATGAGAGAACAGAGGGACACCTAAAAATATAAACTGCTACTGTAAACGAACGCTTCAACCTAGAAGAACACAATTGGTTAGTGAAGTAAGATTTGTGTAATGATCATTACCACCAAGTATCATCGAGATTGGGTGAAAAAATATTTGCTGGTATTTCGGAAACTCGTTATTTCTTAGAAGCTTGGCAACCCCTCTCAATGAAAGTGCTTTTGCACAGTCTGTGCCTAGGGCTACTTGAAGAAGAAACAAACCATAGAGACAAAACTGAGAAGTATTTTATTTTGTCAAGTTTCAGAGAGCTACTGCGAACCATGTTGGATTTAGAGTTCCAAATTCATCTCTCTATATAGGCTAGAACAGAGTGAAACCAAAAAATAAAAACTGCTATTGTAGACGAAAGATTCAACCTAGAAGAACAAAATTTGGTGAGCCAAGTGTGATTTGTGTAATTGTCATTACCACAAAGTATCATCAAGATTGGGTGAAAAAATATTTGCTGGTATTTCGGAAACTCGTAATTTCTTGGAAGCTTGGCAACCCCTTTCAATGAAAGTGCTTTTCCACAGTCTCTGCTTAGGGCTACTTGAAGAGGAATCAAATCATAGACACAAAACTGAGAACTCGTTTATTTTGTCAAGTTTCAAAGGGCTACTACAAACCATGTTGGATTTAGATTTCCAAATTCATCTACCTATATAGAAGAAAACAGAGTGAAACCTAAATATAAAAACTACTAATGTAGATGAACGATGCAACCTAGAAGAACAAAATTTGGTGAGCCAAGTGAAACTGGTGTACTGATCATTACCCCCAAGTATCAACAAGATTGTGTGAAAAAATATTTGCTGGTATTTCGGAAACTCGTTATTTCTTAGACGCTTGGCAACCCTTCTCAATGAAAGTGCTTTTCCACAGTCTGTGCCTAGGGCTACTTGAGGAGGAAACAAACCATAGAGACAAAACTGAGAACTCCTTTATTTTGTCAAGTTACAAAGAGCTACTACAAACCAAGTTGGATTTAGAGTTGCAAATTCATCCATCTATATCGAAGAGAACAGAGTGAAACCTAAATATAAAAACAGCTACTGTAGACGAACGCTTCAACCTAGAAGAACAAAATTTGGTGAGCCCAGTGGGATTGCTGTACTGATCATTACCCCCAAGTATCATCAAGATTGGTTGAAAAAATATTTGCTGGTATTTCGGAAACTCGTTATTTCTTAGAAGCTTGGCAACCCCTCTCAATGAAAGTGCTTTTCCCCAGTCTGTGCCTAAGTCTATTTGAAGAGGAAACAAACCATAGAGACAAAACTGAGAACTTTTTTCTTTTGTCAAGTTTCAAAGAGCTACTACAAACCATGTTGGATTTAGAGTTCCAAATTCATCTATCTATATAGGAGAGAACAGAGGGAAACCTAAAAATAAAAACTGCTACTGTAAACAAACGCTTCAACCTAGAAGAGCAAAATTTGGTGAGCCAAGTGGGATTTGTGTACTTGTCATTACCACCGAGTATCATCAAGATTGGGTGAAAAAATATTTGCTGGTATTTCGACAACCCGTAATTTCTTGGGAGCTTTGCAAACCCTTTCAATGAAAGTGCTTTTCCACAGTCTCTGCTTAGGCCTACTTGAAGAGGAAACAAATCATAAAGACAAAACAGAGAACTCCTTTATTTTGTCAAGTTTCAAAGAGCTACTACAAACCATGTTGCATTTAGAGTTCCAAATTCATCTATCTATATAAAGAGAACAGAGTGAAACCTAAAAAAAAAACTGCTACTGTAAACGAACTCTTCAACCTAGAAGAACACAATTGGTGATCCAAGTGGTATTTGTGTACTGATCCTTACCACCAAGTATTATCAGGATTGGGTGAAAAAATATTTGCTGGTATTTCGGAAACTCGTTATTTCTTAGAAGCTTGGGAAACCCTCTCAATGAAAGTGCTTTTCCACAGTCCGTGCCTAGGGCTACTTGAAGAGGAAACAAACCATAGAGACAAAACTGAGAACTCATTTATTTTATGAAGTTTCAAAGAGGTACTACAAACCATGTTGGATTTAGAGTTCCAAATTCATCTACCTATATAGGAGAGAACTCTGTGAAACCTAAAAATAAAAACTGCTACTGTAAACGAACGCTTCAACCTCGAAGAACAAACTTTGGTGAGCCAAGTGGGATTTGTGTACTTGTCATTACCACCAGTATCATCAAGATTGGGTGAAAAAATATTTGCTGGTATTTTGGAAACTCGTTATTTCTTAGAAGCTTGAAAACAACTCTCAATGAAAGTGCTTTTCCACAGTCTGTGCCTAGGGCTACTTGAAGGGGAAACAAAACATAGAGACAAAACTGAGAACATTTTTATTTTGTCAAGTTTCTAAGAGCTACTACAAACCATGTTGGATTTAGAGTTCCAAATTCATCTATCTATATAGGAGAGAACAGAGGGACACCTAAAAATAAAAACTGCTACTGTAAACAAACGATTCAACCTAGAAGAACACAATTTGGTGAGCCAAGTGGGATTTGTGTACTGATCATTACTACCAGGTATCATCAAGATTGCATGAAAAAATATTTGCTGGTATTTCAGAAACTCCTTATTTCTTTGAAGCTTGGCAACCCCTCTCAATGAATGTGCTTTTCCCCTGTCGGTGCCTAGGGCTATATGAAGAGGAAACAAACCATAGAGACAAAACTGAGAACATTTTTATTTTGTCAAGTTTCAAAGAGCTACTACAAACCATGTTGGATTTAGATTTAAAATTCATCTATCTATATAGGAGAGAACAGAGGGAAACCTAAAAATAAAAACTGCTCTTGTAAACAAGCGCTTCAACCTAGAGGAGCAAAATTTGGTGAGCCAAGAGGGATTAGTGTACTTGTAATCACCACTAAGTATTATCAAGATTGGGTGAAAGAATATTTTCCGGTATTTCGGAAACCCGTAATTTTTTGGGAGCTTGGGAGAGCCTTTCAATGAAAGTGCATTTCCACAGTCTCTGCTTAGGGCTACTTGAAGAGGACAAATCATAGAGACAAAACTGAGAACTCCTTTATATTGTCAAGTTTCAAAGAGCTACTACAAACCATGTTGGATTTAGAGTTCCAAATTCATCTATCTATATAGGAGAGAGCAGAGGGACACCTAAAAATATAAACTGCTACAGTAAACGAACGCTTCAACCTAGAACAACAAAATTTGGTGAGCCAAGTGGGATTTGTGTACCGATGATTACCACCATGTATCATCAAGATTGGGTGAAAAAATATTTGCTGGTATTTCGGAAACTCGTTATTTCTTGGAATTTGGCAACCACTCTCAATGAAAGTGCTTTTCCACATTCTGTGCCTATGGCTACTTGAAGAGGAAACAAACCATAGAGACAAAACTGAGAATTCCTTTATTTTGTCATGTTTCAAAGAGGTAATACAAACCATGTTGGATTTAGAGTTCCAAATTCATCTATCTATGTAGGAGAGAACAGAGGGACACCTAAAAATATAAACTGCTACTGTAAACTAACGCTTCAACCTAGAAGAACAAAATTTGGTGAGCCATGTGGGATTTGTGTACTGATCATTACCACCAAGTATCATCAAGATTGGGTGAAAAAATATATGCTGGTATTTTGGAAACTCGTTATTACTTAGAAGCTTGGCAACCCCTCTCAATGGAAGTGCTTTTCCAAAGTCTGTGCCTAGGGCTACTTGAGGAGGAAACAAACCATAGAGACAAAACTGAGAACTCCTTTATTTTCTCAAGTTTCAAAGAGCTACTACAAACCATGTTGGATTTAGAGTTCCAAATTCATCTATATATGTGGAAGAGAACAGAGTGAAACGTAAATATAAAAACTGCTACTGTGAGACGAACGCTTCAACCTGGAAGAACAAAATTTGGTGAGCCAAGTGGGATTGGTGTGCTGATCATTATCCCCAAGTATCATCAAGATTGTGTGAAAAAATATTTGCTGGTATTTCGGAAACTCGTTATTTCTTAGAAGCCTGGGATACCCTCTCAATGGACGTGATTTTCCACAGTCTGTGCCTAGGGCTACTTGAAGAGGAAACAAACCATAGAGACAAAACTGAGAACTCCTTTATTTTATGAAGTTTCAAAGAGCTACTACAAACCATGTTGGATTTAGAGTTCCAAATTCATCTATCTATATAGGAGAGAACAGAGTGAAACCTAAAAATAAAAACTGCTTCTGTAAAGGAACGCTTCAACCTAGAAGAACAAAATTTGGTGAGCCATGTGGGATTTGTGTACTTGTCATTACCAACACGTATCGTCAAGATTGGGTTACAAAGTATTTGCTGGTATTTCGGAAACTCGTAATTTCTTGGAAGCTTGGCAACTCCTTTCAATGAAAGTGCTTTTCCACAGTCTCTGCTTAGGGCTAATTGAAGAGGAAACAAATCATAGAGACAAAACTGAGAACTACTTTTTTTGTCAAGTTTCAAAGCGCTACTACAAACCATGCTGGATTTAGAGTTCCAAATTCATCTATCTATATATGAGAGAACAGAGGGACACCTAAAAATATAAACTGCTACTGTAAACGAACGCTTCAACCTAGAAGAACATAATTGGTTAGTGAAGTAAGATTTGTGTAATGATCATTACCACCAAGTATCATCGAGATTGGGTGAAAAAATATTTGCTGGTATTTCGGAAACTCGTTATTTCTTAGAAGCTTGGCAACCCCTCTCATTGAAAGTGCTTTTGCACAGTCTGTGCC
Source organism: Callospermophilus lateralis (assembly GCF_048772815.1). Lineage (NCBI taxonomy): Eukaryota > Metazoa > Chordata > Mammalia > Rodentia > Sciuridae > Callospermophilus > Callospermophilus lateralis. The sequence goes on along the minus strand of NW_027510176.1, from coordinate 16,842 downwards.
TAGGGCTACTTGAAGAAGAAACAAACCATAGAGACAAAACTGAGAAGTATTTTATTTTGTCAAGTTTCAGAGAGCTACTGCGAACCATGTTGGATTTAGAGTTCCAAATTCATCTCTCTATATAGGCTAGAACAGAGTGAAACCAAAAAATAAAAACTGCTATTGTAGACGAAAGATTCAACCTAGAAGAACAAAATTTGGTGAGCCAAGTGTGATTTGTGTAATTGTCATTACCACAAAGTATCATCAAGATTGGGTGAAAAAATATTTGCTGGTATTTCGGAAACTCGTAATTTCTTGGAAGCTTGGCAACCCCTTTCAATGAAAGTGCTTTTCCACAGTCTCTGCTTAGGGCTACTTGAAGAGGAAACAAATCATAGAGACAAAACTGAGAACTCCTTTATGTTGTCAAGTTTCAAAGAGCTACTACAAACGAAGTTGAATTTAGAGTTCCAAATATTTCTATCTATATAGGAGAGAACAGAGGGACACCTAAAAATATAAACTGCTACTGTAAAAGAACGCTTCAACCTAAATGAACAAAATCGGGTGAGTCAAGTGGGATTTGTGTACTGATCATTTCCACCAAGTATCATCAAGATTTGGTGAAAAAATATATGCTGGTATTTTGGAAACTCGTTATTACTTAGAAGCTTGGCAACCCCTCTCAATGAAAGTGCTTTTCCAAAGTCTGTGCCTACGGCTACTTGAGGAGGAAACAAACCATAGAGACAAAACTGAGAACTCCTTTATTTTCTCAAGTTTCAAATAGCTACTACAAACCATGTTGGATTTAGAGTTCCAAATTCATCTATCTATGTAGAAGAGAACAGAGTGAAACGTAAATATAAAAACTGCTACTGTGAGACGAACGCTTCAACCTGGAAGAACAAAATTTGGTGAGCCAAGTGGGATTGGTGTGCTGATCATTACCCCCAAGTATCATCAAGATTGTGTGAAAAAATATTTGCTGGTATTTCGGAAACTCGTTATTTCTTAGAAGCCTGGGATACCCTCTCAATGGACGTGATTTTCCACAGTCTGTGCCTAGGGCTACTTGAAGAGGAAACAAACCATAGAGACAAAACTGAGAACTCCTTTATTTTATGAAGTTTCAAAGAGCTACTACAAACCATGTTGGATTTAAAGTTCCAAATTCATCTATCTATACAGGAGAGAACAGAATGAAACCTAAAAATAAAAACTGCTTCTGTAAAGGAACGCTTCAACCTAGAAGAACAAAATTTGGTGAGCCAAGTGGGATTTGTGTAATTGTCATTACCACAAAGTATCATCAAGATTGGGTTACAAATTATTTGCTGGTATTTCGGAAACTCGTAATTTCTTGGAAGCTTGGCAACCCCTTTCAATGAAAGTGCTTTTCCACAGTCTCTGCTTAGGGCTACTTGAAGAGGAATCAAATCATAGACACAAAACTGAGAACTCGTTTATTTTGTCAAGTTTCAAAGAGCTACTACAATCCATGTTGGATTTAGATTTCCAAATTCATCTATCTATATAGAAGAAAACAGAGTGAAACCTAAATATAAAAACTACTAATGTAGATGAACGATGCAACCTAGAAGAACAAAATTTGGTGAGCCAAGTGAAACTGGTGTACTGATAATTACCCCCAAGTATCAACAAGATTGGGTGAAAAAATATTTGCTGGTATTTCGGAAACTCGTTATTTCTTAGACGCTTGGCAACCCCTCTCAATGAAAGTGCTTTTCCAGAGTCTGTGCCTAGGGCTACTTGAAGAGGAAACAAACCATAGAGACAAAACTGAGAACTCCTTTATTTTGTCAAGTTACAAAGAGCTACTACAAACCAAGTTGGATTTAGAGTTCCAAATTCATCCATCTATATCGAAGAGAACAGAGTGAAACCTAAATATAAAAACAGCTACTGTAGACTAACGCTTCAACCTAGAAGAACAAAATTTGGTGAGCCCAGTGGATTGGTGTACTGATCATTACCCCCAAGTATCATCAAGATTGGGTGAAAAAAATATTGCTGGTATTTTGGAAACTCGTTATTTCTTAGAAGCTTGGCAACCCATCTCAATGAAAGTGCTTTTCCACAGTCTGTGCCTAGGGCTACTTGAAGAGGAAACAAACCATACGGACAAAACAGAGAACTCCTTTATTTGTCATGTTTCAAAGAGGTAATACAAACCATGTTGGATTTAGAGTTCCAAATTCATCTATCTATATAGGAGAGAACAGAATGAAACCTAAAAATAAAAACTGCTTCTGTAAAGGAACGCTTCAACTAGAAGAACAAAATTTGGTGAGCCAAGTGGGATTTGTGTAATTGTCATTACCACAAAGTATCATCAAGATTGGGTTACAAAGTATTTGCTGGTATTTCGGAAACTCGTAATTTCTTGGAAGCTTGGCAACCCCTTTCAATGAAAGTGCTTTTCCACAGTCTCTGCTTAGGGGCTACTTGAAGAGGAATCAAATCATAGACACAAAACTGAGAACTCGTTTATTTTGTCAAGTTTCAAAGAGCTACTACAAACCATGTTGGATTTAGATTTCCAAATTCATCTATCTATATAGAAGAAAACAGAGTGAAACCTAAATATAAAAACTACTAATGTAGATGAACGATGCAACCTAGAAGAACAAAATTTGGTGAGCCAAGTGAAACTGGTGTACTGATCATTACCCCCAAGTATCAACAAGATTGGGTGAAAAAATATTTGCTGGTATTTCGGAAACTCGTTATTTCTTAGACGCTTGGCAACCCCTCTCAATGAAAGTGCTTTTCCACAGTCTGTGCCTAGGGCTACTTGAAGAGGAAACAAACCATAGAGACAAAACTGAGAACTCCTTTATTTTGTCAAGTTACAAAGAGCTACTACAAACCAAGTTGGATTTAGAGTTGCAAATTCATCCATCTATATCGAAGAGAACAGAGTGAAACCTAAATATAAAAACAGCTACTACGAACGCTTCAACCTAGAAGAACAAAATTTGGTGAGCCCAGTGGGATTGGTGTACTGATCATTACCCCCAAGTATCATCAAGATTGGGTGAAAAAATATTGCTGGTATTTCGGAAACTCGTTATTTCTTAGAAGCTTGGCAACCCATCTCAATGAAAGTGCTTTTCCACAGTCTGTGCCTAGGGCTACTTGAAGAGGAAACAAACCATACGGACAAAACAGAGAACTCCTTTATTTTGTCATGTTTCAAAGAGGTAATACAAACCATGTTGGATTTAGAGTTCCAAATTCATCTATCTATATAGAATAGAACAGAGTGAAACGTACATATAAAAACTGCTGCTGTAGACGAACGCTTCAACCTAGAAGAACACAATTTGGTGAGCCAAGTGGGATTTGTGTACTGATCATTACCACCAAGTATCATCAAGATTGGGTGAAAAAATATGTGCTGGTATTTCGGAAACTCGTTATTTCTTAGAATCTTGGCAACCCCTCTCAATGAAAGTGCTTTTCCACAGACTGTGCATAGGGCTACTTGAAGAGGAAAGAAACCATAGAGACAAAACTGAGAACTCCTTTATTTTGTCAAGTTTCAAAGAGCTACTACAAAACATGTTGGATTTAGTGTTCCAAATTCATCTATCTATATACGAGAGAACAGAGTGAAACCAAAAATAAAAACTGCTACTGTAAACGAACGCTTCAACCTAGAGGAACATAATTGGGTGAGCCAAGTGGGATTTGAGTACTTGTCATTACCACAAAGTATCATCAAGATTGGGTTAAAAAATATTTGCTGGTATTTCGGAAACTCCTAATTTCTTGGAAGCTTGGCAACCCCTTTCATTGAAAGTGCTTTTCCACAGTCTCTGCTTAGGGCTACGTGAAGAGGAAACAAATCATAGAGACAAAACTGACAACTCCTTTATTTTGTTAAGTTTCAAAGAGCTACTACAAACCATGTTGGATTTAGACTTCCAAATTCTTCTATCTATATAAGAGAGAACAGAGTGAAACGTGAAAATAAAAACTTCTACTGTAAACGAACGCTTCAACCAAGAAGAACAAAATTTGGTGAGCCAAGTGGGATTTGTGTACTTGTCATTACCACCAAGTATCATCAAGATTGGGTGAAAAAATATTTGCTGGAATTTCAGTAACTCGTAATTTCTTGAAAGCTTGGCAACCCCTTTTAGTGAAAGTGCTTTTCCACAGTCTCTGCTTAGGGCTACTTGAAGAGGAAACAAAGCATAGAGACAAAACGGAGACCTCCTTTATTTTGTCAAGTTTCAAAGATCTACTACAAACCATGTTGGATTTAGAGTTCCAAATTCAGCTATCTATATAGGAGAGAACAGAGGGAAACCTAAAAATATAAACTGCTACTCTAAACGAACGCTTCAACCTAGACGAACAAAATTTGTTGAGTCAAGTGGATTTGTGTACCGATCATTACCACCAGGTATCATAAAGTTTGGGTGAAAAAATATTTGCTGGTATTTTGGAAACTCGTTATTTCTTGGAAGCTTGGCAACCTCTTTCATTGAATGTGCTTTTCCACATCTGTGCCTACGGCTACTTGAAGAGGAAACAAACCCTAGAGACAATACTGAGAACTCCTTTATTTTGTAAAGTTTCAACGAGCTACTACAAACCATGTTGGATTTAGAGTTCCAAATTCATGTATCTATATAGAAGAGAACAGAGTGAAACCTAAATATAAAAACTGCTACTGTAGATGAACGCTTCAATTTAGAAAAACAAAATTTTGTGAGCCAAGTGTGTTTGCTGTACTGATTATTAAAACCAAGTATCATAAAGATTGGGTGAAAAAATATTTCCTGGTAATTCGGAAACTCATTATTTCTTAGAAGCTTGCAAACCCTCTCAATGAAAGTGCTTTTCCACAGTCTGTGCCTAGGGCTACTTGAAGAGGAAACAAACCATTGAGACAAAAGTGAGAACTCCTTTATTTTGTCAAGTTTCAAGAAGCTACTACAAACCATGTTGGATTTAGATTTCCAAATTCATCTATCTATATAGGAGAGAACAAAGTGAAACCGAAAAATAAAAACTGCTACTGTAAACGAATTCTTCAACCGAGAAGAACAAAATTTGGTGAGCCAAGTGGGATTTGTGTAGTTGTCATTACCACCACTTATCATCAAGATTGGATGAAAAAGTATTTGCTGGTATTTCGGAAACTCATAATTTCTTGGAAGCTTGGCAACCTCTTTCAATGAAAGTGCTTTTTCACAGTCTCTGCTTAGGGCTACTTGAAGAGGAAAGAAATCATAGAGACAAAACTGAGAACTACTTTTTTTGTCAAGTTTCAAAGAGCTAGTAAAAACCATGTTGATTTAGAGTTCCAAATTCAGCAATCTATACAGGAGAGAACAGAGGGAAACAATAAAAATATAAACTGCTATTTAAACGAACGTCTTCAAACTAGAAGAACAAAATTTGGTGAGTCAAGTGGGATTTCTGTACCGATCAGTACCACCAAGCACCATCAAGATTGGGTGAAAAAATATTTGCTGGTATTTCGAAAACTCATTATTTCTTAGAGGCTTGTCAACCCCTCTCAATTAAAGTGCTTTCCACAGTCTGTGCCTAGGGCTACTTGAAGAGGAAACAAACCATAGAGACAAAACTGAGAACTCCTTTATGTTGTCAAGTTTCAAAAAGCTACTACCAACCATGATGGATTTAGAGTTCCAAATTCATCTATCTATATAGGAGAGAACAAAGTGTATCCGAAAATAAAAACTGCTACTGTAACGAATGCTTCAACCGAGAAGAACAAAATTTGGTGAGCCAAGTGGGATTGGTGTACTTGTCATTACCACCACTTATCATCAAGATTGGGTGAAAAAGTATTTGCTGGTATTTGGAAAACTCGTAATTTCTTGGAAGCTTGGCAACCCTTTCAATGAAAGTGCTTTTCCACAGTCTCTGCTTACGGCTACTTTGAAGAGGAAAGAAATCATAGAGACAAAACTGAGAACTCCTTTATTTGGTCAAGTTTCAAAGAGCTACTACAAACCATGTTGGATTTAGAGTTCCAAATTCATCTATCTATATAAGAGAAACAGAGTGAAACCTAAATATAAAAACTGCTACTGTAGACGAACTCTTAAACCTAGAAGAACAAAATTTGGTTGAGCAAAGTGCGATTTGTGGACTTATCATTACCACCAAGTATCATCAAGATTGGGTGAAAAAAATATTTGCTTGTGTTTCGGAATCTTCGTTATTTCGTAGAAGCTTGGCCACCCCTCTCAATGAAAGTGTTTTTCCACAGTCTGTTTATAGGGCTACTTGAAGAGGAAACAATCATAGAGACAAAACTGAGAACTCTTTTTTTTGTCAAGTTTCAAACAGCTACTACAAACCATTTTGGATTTAGAGTTCCAAATTCATCTATCTATATAGGAGAGAACAGAGTGAAACCAAAAATAAAAACTGCTACTGTAAACGAACGCTTCAACCTAGAGGAACAAAATTGGATGAGCCAAGTGGGATTTGAGTACTTGTCATTACCACCAAGTATCATCAAGATTGGGTTAAAAAATATTTGCTGGTATTTCGGAAACTCCTAATTTCTTGGAAGCTTGGCAACCCCTTTCAATTGAAAGTGCTTTTCCAACAGTCTCTGCTTAGGGCTACTTAAAGAGGAAACAAATCATAGAGACAAAACGGAGATCTCCTTTGTTTTGTCAAGTTTCAAAGATCTACTACAAACCATGTTGGATTTAGAGTTCCAAATTCAGCTATCTATATAGGAGAGAACAGAGGGAAACCTAAAAATATAAACTGCTACTCTAAACGAACGCTTCAACCTAGAAGAACAAAATTTGTTGAGTCAAGTGGATTTGTGTACCGATCATGACCACCAGGTATCATAAAGGTTGGGTGAAAAATATTTGCTGGTATTTGGAAACTCGTTGTTTCTTGGAAGCTTGGCAACCTCTTTCATTGAAAGTGCTTTTCCACATCTGTGCCTGTAGGGCTACTTGAAGAGAAACAAACCCTAGAGACAATACTGAGAACTCCTTTATTTTGTAAAGTTTCAACAAGCTGCTACAAACCATGTGGGATTTAGACTTCCAAATCATGTATCTATATAGAAGAGAACAGAGTGAAACCTAAATATAAAAACTGCTACTGTAGACGAACGCTTCAACCTAGAAAAACAAAATTTGGTGAGCCAAGTGGGTTTGCTGTACTGATTATTAAAACCAAGTATCATAAAGATTGGGTGAAAAAATATTTCCTGGTAATTCGGAAACTCGTTATTTCTTAGAAGCTTGCAAACCCTCTCAATGAAAGTGCTTTTCCACAGTCTGTGCCTAGGACTACTTGAAGAGGAAACAAACCATTGAGACAAAAGTGAGAACTCCTTTATGTTGTCAAGTTTCAAGGAGCTACTACCAACCATGTTGGATTTAGAGTTCCAAATTCAGCTATCTATATAGGAGAGAACAGAGGGAAACCTAAAAATATAAACTGCTACTCTAAACGAACGCTTCAACCTAGAAGAACAAAATTTGTTGAGTCAAGTGGGATTTGTGTACCGATCATTACCACCAGGTATCATAAAGTTTGGGTGAAAAAATATTTGCTGGTATTTTGGAAACTCGTTATTTCTTGGAAGCTTGGCAACCTCTTTCATTGAATGTGCTTTTCCACATATGTACCTAGGGCTACTTGAAGAGGAAACAAACCCTAGAGACAATACTGAGAACTCCTTTATTTTGTAATGTTTCAACGAGCTACTACAAACCATGTTGGATTTAGAGTTCCAAATTCATGTATCTATATAGAAGAGAACAGAGTGAAACCTAAATATAAAAACTGCTACTGTAGACGAACGCTTCAACCTAGAAAACAAAATTTGGTGAGCCAAGTGGGTTTGCTGTACTGATTATTAAAACCAAGTATCATAAAGATTGGGTGAAAAAATATTTCCTGGTAATTCGGAAACTCGTTATTTCTTAGAAGCTTGCAAACCCTCTCAATGAAAGTGCTTTTCCACAGTCTGTGCCTAGGGCTACTTGAAGAGGAAACAAACCATTGAGACAAAAGTGAGAACTCCTTTATTTTGTCAAGTTTCAAGGAGCTACTACAAACCATGTTGGATTTAGATTTCCAAATTCATCTATCTATATAGGAGAGAACAAAGTGAAACCGAAAAATAAAAACTGCTACTGTAAACGAATTCTTCAACCGAGAAGAACAAAATTTGGTGAGCCAAGTGGGATTTGTGTAGTTGTCATTACCACCACTTATCATCAAGATTGGATGAAAAAGTATTTGCTGGTATTTCGGAAACTCATAATTTCTTGGAAGCTTGGAAACCTCTTTCAATGAAAGTGCTTTTTCACAGTCTCTGCTTAGGGCTACTTGAAGAGGAAAGAAATCATAGAGACAAAACTGAGAACTACTTTTTTTGTCAAGTTTCAAAGAGCTAGTAAAAACCATGTTGGATTTAGAGTTCCAAATTCAGCTATCTATACAGGAGAGAACAGAGGGAAACCTAAAAATATAAACTGCTACTTTAAACGAACGCTTCAAACTAGAAGAACAAAATTTGGTGAGTCAAGTGGGATTTCGGTACCGATCAGTACCACCAAGCACCAACAAGATTGGGTGAAAAAATATTTGCTCTTATTTCGAAACCTCATTATTTCTTAGAGGCTTGGCAACCCCTCTCAATGAAAGTGCTTTTCCACAGTCTGTGCCTAGGGCTACTTGAAGAGGAAACAAACCATAGAGACAAAACTGAGAACTCCTTTATGTTGTCAAGTTTCAAGGAGCTACTACCAACCATGATGGATTTAGAGTTCCAAATTCATCTATCTATATAGGAGAGAACAAAGTGTATCCGAAAAATAAAAACTGCTACTGTAAACGAATGCTTCAACCGAGAAGAACAAAATTTGGTGAGCCAAGTGGGATTGGTGTACTTGTCATTACCACCACTTATCATCAAGATTGGGTGAAAAAGTATTTGCTGGTATTTGGAAACTCGTAATTTCTTGGAAGCTTGGCAACCCCTTTCAATGAAAGTGCTTTTCCACAGTCTCTGCTTAGGGCTACTTGAAGAGGAAAGAAATCATAGAGACAAAACTGAGAACTCCTTTATTTGGTCAAGTTTCAAATAGCTACTACAAACCATGTTGGATTTAGAGTTCCAAATTCATCTATCTATATAAGAGAGAACAGAGTGAAACCTAAATATAAAAACTGCTACTGTAGACGAACGCTTAAACCTAGAAGAACAAAATTTGTTGAGCAAAGTGCGATTTGAGTACTTGTCATTAGCACCAAGTATCATCAAGATTGGGTGAAAAAATATTTGCTTGTGTTTCGGAAACTCGTTATTTCGTAGAAGCTTGGCCACCCCTCTCAATGAAAGTGTTTTTCCACAGTCTGTTTATAGGGCTACTTGAAGAGGAAACAAACCATAGAGACAAAACTGAGAACTCTTTTTTTTTTCAAGTTTCAAACAGCTACTACAAACCATTTTGGATTTAGAGTTCCAAATTCATCTATCTATATAGGAGAGAACAGAGTGAAACCAAAAATAAAAACTGCTACTGTAAACGAACGCTTCAACCTAGAGGAACAAAATTGGGTGAGCCAAGTGGGATTTGAGTACTTGTCATTACCACCAAGTATCATCAAGATTGGGTTAAAAAATATTTGCTGGTATTTCAGAAAATCCTAATTTCTTGGAAGCTTGGCAACCCCTTTCAGTGAAAGTGCTTTTCCACAGTCTCTGCTTAGGGCTACTTAAAGAGGAAACAAATCATAGGGACAAAACGGAGACCTCCTTTATTTTGTCAAGTTTCAAAGATCTACTACAAACCATGTTGGATTTAGAGTTCCAAATTCAGCTATCTATATAGGAGAGAACAGAGGGAAACCTAAAAATATAAACTGCTACTCTAAACGAACGCTTCAACCTAGAAGAACAAAATTTGTTGAGTCAAGTGGGATTTGTGTACCGATCATGACCACCAGGTATCATAAAGGTTGGGTGAAAAAATATTTGCTGGTATTTTGGAAACTCGTTGTTTCTTGGAAGCTTGGCAACCTCTTTCATTGAAAGTGCTTTTCCACATCTGTGCCTAGGGCTACTTGAAGAGGAAACAAACCCTAGAGACAATACTGAGAACTCCTTTATTTTGTAAAGTTTCAACAAGCTGCTACAAACCATGTGGGATTTAGACTTCCAAATTCATGTATCTATATAGAAGAGAACAGAGTGAAACCTAAATATAAAAACTGCTACTGTAGACGAACGCTTCAACCTAGAAAAACAAAATTTGGTGAGCCAAGTGGGTTTGCTGTACTGATTATTAAAACCAAGTATCATAAAGATTGGGTGAAAAAATATTTCCTGGTAATTCGGAAACTCGTTATTTCTTAGAAGCTTGCAAACCCTCTCAATGAAAGTGCTTTTCCACAGTCTGTGCCTAGGACTACTTGAAGAGGAAACAAACCATTGAGACAAAAGTGAGAACTCCTTTATTTTGTCAAGTTTCAAGGAGCTACTACAAACCATGTTGGATTTAGATTTCCAAATTCATCTATCTATATAGGAGAGAACAAAGTGAAACCGAAAAATAAAAACTGCTACTCTAAACGAATTCTTCAACCGAGAAGAACAAAATTTGGTGAGCCAAGTGGGATTTGTGTAGTTGTCATTACCACCACTTATCATCAAGATTGGGTGAAAAAGTATTTGCTGGTATTTCGGAAACTCATAATTTCTTGGAAGCTTGGCAACCTCTTTCAATGAAAGTGCTTTTTCACAGTCTCTGCTTAGGGCTACTTGAAGAGGAAAGAAATCATAGAGACAAAACTGAGAACTACTTTTTTTGTCAAGTTTCAAAGAGCTAGTAAAAACCATGTTGGATTTAGAGTTCCAAATTCAGCTATCTATACAGGAGAGAACAGAGGGAAACCTAAAAATATAAACTGCTACTTTAAACGAACGCTTCAAACTAGAAGAACAAAATTTGGTGAGTCAAGTGGGATTTCTGTACCGATCAGTACCACCAAGCACCATCAAGATTGGGTGAAAAAATATTTGCTGGTATTTCGAAAACTCATTATTTCTTAGAGGCTTGGCAACCCCTCTCAATGAAAGTGCTTTTCCACAGTCTGTGCCTAGGGCTACTTGAAGAGGAAAAAAACCATAGAGACAAAACTGAGAACTCCTTTATGTTGTCAAGTTTCAAGGAGCTACTACCAACCATGTTGGATTTAGAGTTCCAAATTCAGCTATCTATATAGGAGAGAACAGAGGGAAACCTAAAAATATAAACTGCTACTCTAAACGAACGCTTCAACCTAGAAGAACAAAATTTGTTGAGTCAAGTGGGATTTGTGTACCGATCATTACCACCAGGTATCATAAAGTTTGGGTGAAAAAATATTTGCTGGTATTTTGGAAACTCGTTATTTCTTGGAAGCTTGGCAACCTCTTTCATTGAATGTGCTTTTCCACATATGTACCTAGGGCTACTTGAAGAGGAAACAAACCCTAGAGACAATACTGAGAACTCCTTTATTTTGTAATGTTTCAACGAGCTACTACAAACCATGTTGGATTTAGAGTTCCAAATTCATGTATCTATATAGAAGAGAACAGAGTGAAACCTAAATATAAAAACTGCTACTGTAGACGAACGCTTCAACCTAGAAAAACAAAATTTGGTGAGCCAAGTGGGTTTGCTGTACTGATTATTAAAACCAAGTATCATAAAGATTGGGTGAAAAAATATTTCCTGGTAATTCGGAAACTCGTTATTTCTTAGAAGCTTGCAAACCCTCTCAATGAAAGTGCTTTTCCACAGTCTGTGCCTAGGGCTACTTGAAGAGGAAACAAACCATTGAGACAAAAGGGAGAACTCCTTTATTTTGTCAAGTTTCAAGGAGCTACTACAAACCATGTTGGATTTAGATTTCCAAATTCATCTATCTATATAGGAGAGAACAAAGTGAAACCGAAAAATAAAAACTGCTACTGTAAACGAATTCTTCAACCGAGAAGAACAAAATTTGGTGAGCCAAGTGGGATTTGTGTAGTTGTCATTACCACCACTTATCATCAAGATTGGATGAAAAAGTATTTGCTGGTATTTCGGAAACTCATAATTTCTTGGAAGCTTGGAAACCTCTTTCAATGAAAGTGCTTTTTCACAGTCTCTGCTTAGGGCTACTTGAAGAGGAAAGAAATCATAGAGACAAAACTGAGAACTACTTTTTTTGTCAAGTTTCAAAGAGCTAGTAAAAACCATGTTGGATTTAGAGTTCCAAATTCAGCTATCTATACAGGAGAGAACAGAGGGAAACCTAAAAATATAAACTGCTACTTTAAACGAACGCTTCAAACTAGAAGAACAAAATTTGGTGAGTCAAGTGGGATTTCGGTACCGATCAGTACCACCAAGCACCAACAAGATTGGGTGAAAAAATATTTGCTCTTATTTCGAAAACTCATTATTTCTTAGAGGCTTGGCAACCCCTCTCAATGAAAGTGCTTTTCCACAGTCTGTGCCTAGGGCTACTTGAAGAGGAAACAAACCATAGAGACAAAACTGAGAACTCCTTTATGTTGTCAAGTTTCAAGGAGCTACTACCAACCATGATGGATTTAGAGTTCCAAATTCATCTATCTATATAGGAGAGAACAAAGTGTATCCGAAAAATAAAAACTGCTACTGTAAACGAATGCTTCAACCGAGAAGAACAAAATTTGGTGAGCCAAGTGGGATTGGTGTACTTGTCATTACCACCACTTATCATCAAGATTGGGTGAAAAAGTATTTGCTGGTATTTGGAAACTCGTAATTTCTTGGAAGCTTGGCAACCCCTTTCAATGAAAGTGCTTTTCCACAGTCTCTGCTTAGGGCTACTTGAAGAGGAAAGAAATCATAGAGACAAAACTGAGAACTCCTTTATTTGGTCAAGTTTCAAATAGCTACTACAAACCATGTTGGATTTAGAGTTCCAAATTCATCTATCTATATAAGAGAGAACAGAGTGAAACCTAAATATAAAAACTGCTACTGTAGACGAACGCTTAAACCTAGAAGAACAAAATTTGTTGAGCAAAGTGCGATTTGAGTACTTGTCATTAGCACCAAGTATCATCAAGATTGGGTGAAAAAATATTTGCTTGTGTTTCGGAAACTCGTTATTTCGTAGAAGCTTGGCCACCCCTCTCAATGAAAGTGTTTTTCCACAGTCTGTTTATAGGGCTACTTGAAGAGGAAACAAACCATAGAGACAAAACTGAGAACTCTTTTTTTTTTCAAGTTTCAAACAGCTACTACAAACCATTTTGGATTTAGAGTTCCAAATTCATCTATCTATATAGGAGAGAACAGAGTGAAACCAAAAATAAAAACTGCTACTGTAAACGAACGCTTCAACCTAGAGGAACAAAATTGGGTGAGCCAAGTGGGATTTGAGTACTTGTCATTACCACCAAGTATCATCAAGATTGGGTTAAAAAATATTTGCTGGTATTTCAGAAAATCCTAATTTCTTGGAAGCTTGGCAACCCCTTTCAGTGAAAGTGCTTTTCCACAGTCTCTGCTTAGGGCTACTTAAAGAGGAAACAAATCATAGGGACAAAACGGAGACCTCCTTTATTTTGTCAAGTTTCAAAGATCTACTACAAACCCATGTTGGATTTAGAGTTCCAAATTCAGCTATCTATATAGGAGAGAACAGAGGGAAACCTAAAAATATAAACTGCTACTCTAAACGAACGCTTCAACCTAGAAGAACAAAATTTGTTGAGTCAAGTGGGATTTGTGTACAGATCATTACCACCAGGTATCATTAAAGGTTGGGTGAAAAAATATTTGCTGGAATTTTGGAAACTCGTTATTTCTTGGAAGCTTGGCAACCTCTTTCATTGAAAGTGCTTTTCCACATCTGTTCCTAGGGCTACTTGAAGAGGAAACAAACCCTAGAGACAATACTGGGAACTCCTTTATTTTGTAAAGTTTCAACGAGCTACTACAAACCATGTTGGATTTATAGTTCCAAATTCATGTATCTATATAGAAGAGAACAGAGTGAAACCTAAATATAAAAACTGCTACTGTAGACGAACGCTTCACCCTAGAAAAAACAAAATTTGGTGAGCCAAGTGGGTTTGTTGTACTGATTATTAAAACCAAGTATCATAAAGATTGGGTGAAAAATATTTCCTGGTAATTCGGAAACTCGTTATTTCTTAGAAGCTTGCAAACCCTCTCAATGAAAGTGCTTTTCCACAGTCTGTGCCTAGGACTACTTTAAGAGGAAACAAACCATTGAGACAAAAGTGAGAACTCCTTTTATTTGTCAAGTTTCAAGGAGCTACTACAAACCATGTTGGATTTAGATTTCCAAATTCATCTATCTATATAGGAGAGAACAAAGTGAAACCGAAAAATAAAAACTGCTACTGTAAACGAATTCTTCAACCGAGAAGAACAAATTTGGTGAGCCAAGTGGGATTTGTGTAGTTGTCATTACCACCACTTATCATCAAGATTGGGTGAAAAAGTATTTGCTGGTATTTCGGAAACTCATAATTTCTTGGAAGCTTGGCAAACCTCTTTCAATGAAAGTGCTTTTTCACAGTCTCTGCTTAGGGCTACTTGAAGAGGAAAGAAATCATAGAGACAAAACTGAGAACTACTTTTTTTGTCAAGTTTCAAAGAGCTAGTAAAAACCATGTTGGATTTAGAGTTCCAAATTCAGCTATCTATACAGGAGAGAACAGAGGGAAACCTAAAAATATAAACTGCTACTTTAAACGAACGCTTCAAACTAGAAGAACAAAATTTGGTGAGTCAAGTGGATTTCTGTACCGATCAGTACCACCAAGCACCATCAAGATTGGGTGAAAAAATATTTGCTGGTATTTCGAAAACATCATTATTTCTTAGAGGCTTGGCAACCCCTCTCAATGAAAGTGCTTTTTCCCACAGTCTGTGCCTAGGCTACTTGAAGAGGAAAAAAAACCATAGAAGACAAAACTGAGAACTCCTTTATGTTGTCAAGTTTCAAGGAGCTACTACCAACCATGTTGGATTTAGAGTTCCAAATTCAGCTATCTATATAGGAGAGAACAGAGGGAAACCTAAAAATATAAACTGCTACTCTAAACGAACGCTTCAACCTAGAAGAACAAAATTTGTTGAGTCAAGTGGGATTTGTGTACCGATCATTACCACCAGGTATCATAAAGTTTGGGTGAAAAAATATTTGCTGGTATTTTGGAAACTCGTTATTTCTTGGAAGCTTGGCAACCTCTTTCATTGAATGTGCTTTTCCACATATGTACCTAGGGCTACTTGAAGAGGAAACAAACCCTAGAGACAATACTGAGAACTCCTTTATTTTGTAAAGTTTCAACGAGCTACTACAAACCATGTTGGATTTAGAGTTCCAAATTCATGTATCTATATAGAAGAGAACAGAGTGAAACCTAAATATAAAAACTGCTACTGTAGACGAACGCTTCAACCTAGAAAAACAAAATTTGGTGAGCCAAGTGGGTTTGCTGTACTGATATTAAAACCAAGTATCATAAAGATTGGGTGAAAAAATATTTCCTGGTAATTCGGAAACTCGTTATTTCTTAGAAGCTTGCAAACCCTCTCAATGAAAGTGCTTTTCCACAGTCTGTGCCTAGGGCTTCTTGAAGAGGAAACAAACCATTGACACAAAAGTGAGAACTCCTTTACTTTGTCAAGTTTCAAGGAGCTACTACAAACCATGTTGGATTTAGATTTCCAAATTCATCTATCTATATAGGAGAGAACAAAGTGAAACCGAAAATAAAAACTGCTACTGTAAACGAATTCTTCAACCGAGAAGAACAAAATTTGGTGATCCAAGTGGGATTTGTGTAGTTGTCATTACCACCACTTATCATCAAGATTGGATGAAAAAGTATTTGCTGGTATTTCGGAAACTCATAATTTCTTGGAAGCTTGGCAACCTCTTTCAATGAAAGTGCTTTTTCACAGTCTCTGCTTAGGGCTACTTGAAGAGGAAAGAAATCATAGAGACAAAAACTGAGAACTACTTTTTTGTCAAGTTTCAAAGAGCTAGTAAAAACCATGTTGGATTTAGAGTTCCAAATTCAGCTATCTATACAGGAGAGAACAGAGGGAAACCTAAAAATATAAACTGCTACTTTAAACGAACGCTTCAAACTAGAAGAACAAAATTTGGTGAGTCAAGTGGGATTTCTGTACCGATCAGTACCACCAAGCACCAACAAGATTGGGTGAAAAAATATTTGCTGGTATTTCGAAAACTCATTATTTCTTAGAGGCTTGGCAACCCCTCTCAATGAAAGTGCTTTTCCACAGTCTGTGCCTAGGGCTACTTGAAGAGGAAACAAACCATAGAGACAAAACTGAGAACTCCTTTATGTTGTCAAGTTTCAAGGAGCTACTACCAACCATGATGGATTTAGAGTTCCAAATTCATCTATCTATATAGGAGAGAACAAAGTGTATCCGAAAAATAAAAACTGCTACTGTAAACGAATGCTTCAACCGAGAACAACAAAATTTGGTGAGCCAAGTGGGATTGGTGTACTTGTCATTACCACCACTTATCATCAAGATTGGGTGAAAAAGTATTTGCTGGTATTTGGAAACTCGTAATTTCTTGGAAGCTTGGCAACCCTTTCAATGAAAGTGCTTTTCCACAGTCTCTGCTTAGGGCTACTTGAAGAGGAAAGAAATCATAGAGACAAAACTGAGAACTCTTTATTTGGTCAAGTTTCAAATAGCTACTACAAACCATGTTGGATTTAGAGTTTCCAAATTCATCTATCTATATAAGAGA
>NW_027510174.1:0-35896 GCF_048772815.1 Callospermophilus lateralis | reverse complement strand
TGAATTTTTAGGTTTTCACTCTGTTTTCTGCTGTATAGATAGATGTGTTTGAAACTCTAAATCAAACACGGTTTGTGCTAGCTCCGTGAAACTTGACAAAATGAAGTAGTTCTAAGTTCTATCTCTATGGTTTGTTTCCTCTTGAAGTACCCATGCAGAGACTGGCGAAGAACACTTTCGTTTGAAAGGGGTTGCCAAGCTTCCAAAAAACTACTCGTTTGCTGAAATCTCAGCAAACATTTTTTCACCAAATCTTGATGATACTTGGTGGTAATGATCAGTTCACTAAGCCCACTTGGCTGCCCAATTTTTACTCTTCTAGGTTCAAGCGTTCGTTTCCAGTAACACTTTGAAATTTTAGGTTTCACTCTGTTTTCTGCTATAAAGATAGATGTGTTTGAAACTCTAAATCAAACACGGTTTGTGCTAGCTCCGTGAAACTTGACAAAATGAAGTAGTTCTAAGTTCTATCTCTATGGTTTGTTTCCTCTTGAAGTACCCCATGCAGAGACTGGCGAAGAACACTTTCGTTTGAAAGGGGTTGCCAAGCTTCCAAAAAAACTTCTCTTTTGCTGAAATCTCAGCAAACATTTTTTCACCAAATCTTGATGATACTTGGTGGTAATGATCAGTTCACTAAGCCCACTTGGCTGCCCAATTTTCACTCTTCTAGGTTCAAGCGTTCGTTTCCAGTAACACTTTGAATTTTTAGGTTTCACTCTGTTTTCTGTTATATAGATAGATGTGTTTGAAACTCTAAATCAAACACGGTTTGTGCTAGCTCCTTGAAACTTGACAAAATGAAGTAGTTCTAAGTTCTATCTCTATGGTTTGTTTCCTCTTGAAGTATCCCATGCAGAGACTGGCGAAAAACACTTTCGTTTGAAAGGGGTTGCCAAGCTTCCAAAAAACTACTAGTTTGCTGAAATCTCAGCAAACATTTTTTCACCAAATCTTGATGATACTTGGTGATAATCATCAGTTCACTATTCCCACTTGGCTGCCCAACTTTCACTCTTCTAGGTTCAAGCGTTCGTTTCCAGTAACAGTTTGAATTTTAAGGTTTCACTCTGTTTTCTGCTGTATAGATAGATGTGTTTTAAACTCTAAATCAAACACGGTTTGGGCTAGCTCCGTGAAACTTGACAAAATGAAGTAGTTCTAAGTTCTATCTCTATGGTTTGTTTCCTCTTGAAGTACCCCATGCAGAGACTGGCGAAAAACACTTTCATTTGAAAGGGGTTGCCAAGCTTCCAAAAAACTACTAGTTTGCTGAAATCTCAGCAAACATTTTTTCACCAAATCTTGATGATACTTGGTGGTAATGATCAGTTCACTAAGCCCACTTGGCTGCCCAATTTTCACTCTTCTAGGTTCAAGCGTTCGTTTCCAGTAACACTTTGAATATTAGGTTTCACTCTGTTTTCTGCTATATAGATAGATGTGTTTGAAACTCTAAATCAAACACGGTTTGTGCTAGCTCCGTGAAACTTGAGCAAATGAAGTAGTTCTAAGTTCTATCTCTATGGTTTGTTTCCTCTTGAAGTACCCCATGCAGAGACTGGCGAAAAACACTTTCGTTTGAAAGGGGTTGCCAAGCTTAAAAAAAACTAATAGTTTGCTGAAATCTCAGCAAACATTTTTTCACCAAATCTTGATGATACTTGGTGGTAATGATCAGTTCACTAATCCCACTTGGCTGCCCAACTTTCACTCTTCTAGGTTCAAGCGTTCGTTTCCAGTAACACTTTGAATTTTTAGGTTTCACTCTGTTTTCTGTTATATAGATAGATGTGTTTGAAACTCTAAATCAAACACGGTTTGTGCTAGCTCCTTGAAACTTGACAAAATGAAGTAGTTCTAAGTTCTATCTCTATGGTTTGTTTCCTCTTGAAGTACCCCATGCAGAGACTGGCGAAAAACACTTTCGTTTGAAAGCTGTTGCCAAGCTTCCAAAAAACTACTAGTTTGCTGAAATCTCAGCAAACATTTTTTCACCAAATCTTGATGATACTTGGTGGTAATGATCAGTTCACTATTCCCACTTGGCTGCCCAACTTTCACTCTTCTAGGTTCAAGCGTTCGTTTCCAGTAACAGTTTGAATTTTTAGGTTTCACTCTGTTTTCTGCTGTATAGATAGATGTGTTTGAAACTCTAAATCAAACACGGTTTGTGCTAGCTCCGTGAAACTTGACAAAATGAAGTAGTTCTAAGTTCTATCTCTATGGTTTGTTTCCTCTTGAAGTACCCCATGCAGAGACTGGCGAAGAACACTTTCGTTTGAAAGGGGTTGCCAAGCTTCCAAAAAACTACTCGTTTGCTGAAATCTCAGCAAACATTTTTTCACCAAATCTTGATGATACTTGGTGGTAATGATCAGTTCACTAAGCCCACTTGGCTGCCCAATTTTTACTCTTCTAGGTTCAAGCGTTCGTTTCCAGTAACACTTTGAAATTTTAGGTTTCACTCTGTTTTCTGCTATAAAGATAGATGTGTTTGAAACTCTAAATCAAACACGGTTTGTGCTAGCTCCGTGAAACTTGACAAAATGAAGTAGTTCTAAGTTCTATCTCTATGGTTTGTTTCCTCTTGAAGTACCCCATGCAGAGACTGGCGAAGAACACTTTCGTTTGAAAGGGGTTGCCAAGCTTCCAAAAAACTTCTCTTTTGCTGAAATCTCAGCAAACATTTTTTCACCAAATCTTGATGATACTTGGTGGTAATGATCAGTTCACTAAGCCCACTTGGCTGCCCAATTTTCACTCTTCTAGGTTCAAGCGTTCGTTTCCAGTAACACTTTGAATTTTTAGGTTTCACTCTGTTTTCTGTTATATAGATAGATGTGTTTGAAACTCTAAATCAAACACGGTTTGTGCTAGCTCCTTGAAACTTGACAAAATGAAGTAGTTCTAAGTTCTATCTCTATGGTTTGTTTCCTCTTGAAGTATCCCATGCAGAGACTGGCGAAAAACACTTTCGTTTGAAAGGGGTTGCCAAGCTTCCAAAAAACTACTAGTTTGCTGAAATCTCAGCAAACATTTTTTCACCAAATCTTGATGATACTTGGTGATAATCATCAGTTCACTATTCCCACTTGGCTGCCCAACTTTCACTCTTCTAGGTTCAAGCGTTCGTTTCCAGTAACAGTTTGAATTTTAAGGTTTCACTCTGTTTTCTGCTGTATAGATAGATGTGTTTGAAACTCTAAATCAAAAACGGTTTGGGCTAGCTCCGTGAAACTTGACAAAATGAAGTAGTTCTAAGTTCTATCTCTATGGTTTGTTTCTCTTGAAGTACCCCATGCAGAGACTGGCGAAAAACACTTTCGTTTGAAAGGGGTTGCCAAGCTTCCAAAAAACTACTAGTTTGCTGAAATCTCAGCAAACATTTTTTCACCAAATCTTGATGATACTTGGTGGTAATGATCAGTTCACTAATCCCACTTGGCTGCCCAACTTTCACTCCTCTAGGTTCAAGCGTACGTTTCCAGTAACAGTTTGAATTTTTAGGTTTCACTCTGTTTTCTGTTATATAGATAGATGTGTTTGAAACTCTAAATCAAACACGGTTTGTGCTAGCTCCGTGAAACTTGACAAAATGAAGTAGTTCTAAGTTCTATCTCTATGGTTTGTTTCCTCTTGAAGTACCCCATGCAGAAACTGGCGAGGAACACTTTCGTTTGAAAGGGGTTGCCAAGCTTCCAAAAAACTACTAGTTTGCTGAAATTTCAGCAAACATTTTTTCACCAAATCTTGATGATACTTGGTGGTAATGATCAGTTCACTAATCCCACTTGGCTGCCCAATTTTTATTCTTCTAGGTTGAAGCATTCGTTTCCAGTAACAGTTTGAATTTTTAGGTTTCACTCTGTTTTCTCCTACATAGATAGCTGTGTTTGGAATTCTAAATCAAACACGGTTTGTGCTAGCTCCTTGAAACTTGAGCAAATGAAGTAGTTCTAAGTTCTATCTCTATGGATTGTTTCCTCTTGACGTACCCCATGCAGAGACTGGCGAAAAACACTTTCGTTTGAAAGGGGTTGCCAAGCTTCCAAAAAACTACTAGTTTGCTGAAATCTCAGCAAACATTTTTTCACCAAATCTTGATGATACTTGGTGATAATGATCAGTTCACTAATCCCCACTTGGCTGCCCAATTTTCACTCTTCTAGGTTCAAGCGTTCGTTTCCAGTAACACTTTGAATTTTTAGGTTTCACTCTGTTTTCTGCTTTATAGATAGATGTGTTTGAAACTCTAAATCAAACACGGTTTGTGCTAGCTCCTTGAAACTTGAGCAAATGAAGTAGTTCTAAGTTCTATCTCTATGGTTTGTTTCCTCTTGAAGTACCCCATGCAGAGACTGGCGAAAAACACTTTCGTTTTAAAGGGGTTGCCAAGCTTCCAAAAAACTACTAGTTTGCTGAAATCTCAGCAAACATTTTTTCACCAAAACTTGATGATACTTGGTGGTAATGATCAGTTCACTAAGTCCACTTGCCAGCCCAATTTTTACTCTTCTATGTTCAAGCGTTCGTTTCCAGTAACACTTTGAAATTTTAGGTTTCACTCTGTTTTCTGCTATATAGATAGATGTCTTTGAAACTCTAAATCAAACACGGTTTGTGCTAGCTCCTTGAAACTTGACAAAATGAAGTAGTTGTTAGTTCTATCTCTATGGTTTTTTTCCTCTTCAGGTACCCCATGCAGCAACTGGCAAAAAACACTTCCATTTGAAAGGGGTTGCCAAGCTTCCAAAAAACTACTAGTTTGCTGAAATCTCAGCAAACATTTTTTCACCAAATCTTGATGATACTTGGTGGTAATGATCAGTTCACTAATCCCACTTGGCTGCCCAAATTTTATTCTTCTAGGTTGAAGCTTTCGTTTCCAGTAACAGTTCGAATTTTTAGGTTTCACTCTGTTTTCTCCTACATAGATATCTGTGTTTGGAATTCTAAATCAAACACGGTTTGTGCTAGCTCCTTGAAACTTGACCAAATGAAGTCGTTCTAAGTTCTATCTCTATGGTTTTTTTCCTCTTGAAGTACCCCATGCAGAGACTGGCGAAAAACACTTTCGTTTGAAAGGGGTTGCCAATCTTCCAAAAAACTACTAGTTTGCTGAAATCTCAGCAAACATTTTTTCACCAAATCTTGATGATACTTGGTGGTAATGATGAGTTCACTAAGCCCACTTGGCTGCCCAACTTTCACTCTTCTAGGTTCAAGTGTTCGTTTCCAGTAACAGTTTGAATTTTTAGGTTTCACTCTGTTTACTGCTATATAGATAGATGTGTTTGAAACTCTAAATCAAACACGGTTTGTGCTAGCTCCGTGAAACTTGACAAAATGAAGTTGTTCTAAGTTCTATCTCTATGGTTCGTTTCCTCTTGAAGTACCCCATGCAGAGACAGGCGAAGAACACTTTCGTTTGAAAGGTGTTGCCAAGCTTCCAAAAAACTACTCGTTTGCTGAAATCTCAGCAAACATTTTTTCACCAAATCTTGATGATACTTGGTGGTAATGATCAGTTCACTAAGCCCACTTGGCTGCCCAATTTTCACTCTTCTAGGTTCAAGCGTTCGTTTCTAGTAACACTTTGAATTTTTAGGTTTCACTCTGTTTTCTGCTATATAGATAGATGTGTTTGAAACTCTAAATCAAACACGGTTTGTGCTAGCTCCTTGAAACTTGACAAAATGAAGTAGTTCTAAGTTCTATCTCTATGGTTTGTTTCCTCTTGAAGTACCCCATGCAGAGACTGGCGAAAACACTTTCGTTTGAAAGGGGTTGCCAAGCTTCCAAAAAACTACTAGTTTGCTGAAATCTCAGCAAACATTTTTTCACCAAATCTTGATGATACTTGGTGGTAATGATCAGTTCACTAATCCCACTTGGCTGCCCAACTTTCACTCTTCTAGGTTCAAGCGTTCGTTTCCAGTAACACTTTGAAATTTTAGGTTTCACTCTGTTTTCTGTTATATAGACAGATGTGTTTGAAACTCTAAATCAAACACGGTTTGTGCTAGCTCCTTGAAACTTGAGCAAATGAAGTAGTTCTAAGTTCTATCTCTATGGTTTGTTTTCTCTTGAAGTACCCCATGCAGAGACTGGCTAAAAACACTTTCGTTTGAAAGGGGTTGCCAAGCTTCCAAAAAACTACTAGTTTGCTGAAATCTCAGCCAACATTTTTTCACCAAATCTTGATGATACTTGGTGGTAATGATCAGTTCACTAATCCCACTTGGCTGCCCAATTTTTATTCTTCTAGGTTGAATCATTCGTTTCCAGTAACAGTTTGAATTTTTAGGTTTCACTCTGTTTTCTGCTATATAGATAGATGTGTTTGAAACTCTAAATCAAACACGGTTTGTGCTAGCTCCTTGAAACTTGACCAAATGAAGTAGTTCTAAGTTCTATCTCTATGGTTTGTTTCCTCTTGAAGTACCCCATGCAGAGACTGGCGAAAAACACTTTCGTTTGAAAGGGGTTGCCAAGCTTCCAAAAACTACTAGTTTGCTGAAATCTCAGCAAACATTTTTTCACCAAATCTTGATGATACTTGGTGGTAGTGATCAGTTCACTAAGCCCACTTGGCTGCCCAATTTTCACTCTTCTAGGTTCAAGCGTTCGTTTCCAGTAACACTTTGAATTTTTAGGTTTCACTCTGTTTTCTGCTATATAGATAGATGTGTTTGAAACTCTAAATCAAACACGGTTTGTGCTAGCTCCTTGAAACTTGACAAAATGAAGTAGTTCTAAGTTCTATCTCTATGGTTTGTTTCCTCTTGAAGTACCCCATGCAGAGACTGGCGAAAAACACTTCCGTTTGAAAGGGGTTGCCAAGCTTCCAAAAAACTACTAATTTGCTGAAATCTCAGCAAACATTTTTTCACCAAATCTTGATGATACTTGGTGGTAATGATCAGTTCACTAATCCCACTTTGCTGCCCAAATTTTATTCTTCTAGGTTGAAGCTTTCGTTTCCAGTAACAGTTTGAATTTTTAGGTTTCACTCTGTTTTCTCCTACATAGATAGCTGTGTTTGGAATTCTAAATCAAACACGGTTTGTGCTAGCTCCTTGAAACTTGACCAAATGAAGTAGTTCTAAGTTCTATCTCTATGGTTTGTTTCCTCTTGAAGTACCCCATGCAGAGACTGGCGAAAAACACTTTCGTTTGAAAGGGGTTGCCAACCTTCCAAAAAACTACTCGTTTGCTGAAATCTCAGCAAACATTTTTTCAACAAATCTTGATGATACTTGGTGGTAATGATGAGTTCACTAAGCCCACTTGGCTGCCCAATTTTCACTCTTCTAGGTTCAAGCGTTCGTTTCCAGTAACACTTTGAATTTTTAGGTTTCACTCTGTTTTCTGCTTTATAGATAGATGTGTTTGAAACTCTAAATCAAACATGGTTTGTGCTAGCTCCCTGAAACTTTACCAAATGAAGTAGTTCTAAGTTCTATCTCTATGGTTTGTTTCCTCTTGAAGTACCCCATGCAGAGACTGGCGAAGAACACTTCCGTTTGAAAGGGGTTGCCAAGCTTCCAAAAAACTAGTAGTTTGCTCAGCAAACATTTTTTCAAAAAATCTTGATGATACTTGGTGGTAATGATCAGTTCACTAATCCCACTTGGCTGCCCAACTTTCACTCTTCTAGGTTCAAGCGTTCGTTTCCAGTAACAGTTTGAATTTTTAGGTTTCACTCTGTTTTCTGTTATATAAATAGAGGTGTTTGAAACTCTAAATCAAACACGGTTTGTGCTAGCTCCGTGAAACTTGACAAAATGAAGTAGTTCTAAGTTCTATCTCTATGGTTTGTTTCCTCTTGAAGTACCCCATGCAGAGACTGGCAAAGAACACTTTCGTTTGAAAGGGGTTGCCAAGCTTCCAAAAAACTACTCGTTTGCTGAAATCTCAGCAAACATTTTTTCACCAAATCTTGATGATACTTGGTGGTAATGATCAGTTCACTAAGCCCACTTGGCTGCCCAATTTTCACTCTTCTAGGTTCAAGCGTTCGTTTCCAGTAACACTTTGAATTTTTAGGTTTCACTCTGTTTTCTGCTATATAGATAGATGTGTTTGAAACTCTAAATCAAACACGGTTTGTGCTAGCTCCTTGAAACTTGACAAAATGAAGTAGTTCTAAGTTCTATCTCTATGGTTTGTTTCCTCTTGAAGTACCCCATGCAGAGACTGGCGAAAAACACTTTCGTTTTATAGGGGTTGCCAAGCTTCCAAAAAACTACTAGTTTGCTGAAATCTCAGCAAACATTTTTTCACCAAAACTTGATGATACTTGGTGGTAATGATCAGTTCACTAAGCCCACTTGGCAGCCCAATTTTTACTCTTCTAGGTTCAATCGTTCGTTTCCAGTAACACTTTGAAATTTTAGGTTTCACTCTGTTTTCTGCTATATAGATAGATGTCTTTGAAACTCTAAATCAAACACGGTTTTTGCTAGCTCCTTGAAACTTGACAAAATGAAGTAGTTGTTAGTTCTATCTCTATGGTTTTTTTCCTCTTGAGGTACCCCATGCAGAGACTGGCGAAAAACACTTCCGTTTGAAAGGGTTGCCAAGCTTCCAAAAAACTACTAGTTTGCTGAAATCTCAGCAAACATTTTTTCACCAAATCTTGATGATACTTGGTGGTAATGATCGCTTCACTAATCCCACTTGGCTGCCCAAATTTTATTCTTCTAGGTTGAACCTTTCGTTTCCAGTAACAGTTTGAATTTTTAGGTTTCACTCTGTTTTCTCCTACATAGATAGCTGTGTTTGGAATTCTAAATCAAACACGGTTTGTTCTAGCTCCTTGAAACTTGACCAAATGAAGTAGTTCTAACTTCTATCTCTATGGTTTGTTTCCTCTTGAAGTACCCCATGCAGAGACTGGCGAAAAACACTTTAGTTTGAAAGGGGTTGCCAAGCTTCCAAAAAACTACTAGTTTGCTGAAATCTCAGCAAACATTTTTTCACCAAATCTTGATGATACTTGGTGGTAATGATCAGTTCACTAATCCCACTTGGCTGCCCAACTTTCACTCTTCTAGGTTCAAGCGTTCGTTTCCAGTAACAGTTTGAATTTTTAGGTTTCACTCTGTTTTCTGCTATATAGATAGATGTGTTTGAAACTCTAAATCAAACACGGTTTGTGCTAGCTCCGTGAAACTTGACAAAATGAAGTTGTTCTAAGTTCTATCTCTATGGTTTGTTTCCTCTTGAAGTACCCCATGCAGAGACTGGCGAAAAACACTTTCGTTTGAAAGGGGTTGCCAAGCTTCCAAAAAACTACTCGTTTGGTGAAATCTCAGCAAACATTTTTTCACCAAATCTTGATGATACTTGGTGGTAATGATCAGTTCACTAAGCCCACTTGGCTGCCCAATTTTCACTCTTCTAGGTTCAAGCGTTCGTTTCCAGTACCACTATGAATTTTTAGGTTTCACTCTGTTTTCTGCTATATAGATAGATGTGCTTGAAACTCTAAATCAAACACGGTTTGTGCTAGCTCCATGAAACTTGACCAAATGAAGTAGTTCTAAGATCTATCTCTATGGTTTGTTTCCTCTTGAAGTACCCCATGCAGAGACTGGCGAAAAACACTTTCGTTTGAAAGGGGTTGCCAAGCTTCCAAAAAACTAGTAGTTTGCTGAAATCTCAGCAAACATTTTTTCACCAAATCTTGATGATACTTGGTGGTAATGATCAGTTCACTAATCCCACTTTGCTGCCCAACTTTCACTCTTCTAGGTTCAAGCGTTCGTTTCCAGTAACACTTTGAATTTTTAGGTTTCACTCTGTTTTCTGTTATATAGATAGATGTGTTTGAAACTCTAAATCAAAGACGGTTTGTGCTAGCTCCTTGAAACTTGACGAAATGAAGTAGTTCTAAGTTCTATCTCTATGGTTTGTTTCCTCTTGAAGTACCCCATGCAGAGACTGGCGAAAAACACTTTGGTTTGAAAGGGGTTGCCAAGCTTCCAAAAACCTACTAGTTTGCTGAAATCTCAGCAAATATTTTTTCACCAAATCTTGATGATACTTGGTGGTAATGATCAGTTCACTATTCCCACTTGGCTGCCCAACTTTCACTCTTCTAGGTTCAAGCGTTCGTTTCCAGTAACAGTTTGAATTTTTAGGTTTCACTCTGTTTTCTGCTGTATAGATAGATGTGTTTGAAACTCTAAATCAAACACGGTTTGTGCTAGCTCCGTGAAACTTGACAAAATGAAGTAGTTCTAAGTTCTATCTCTATGGTTTGTTTCCTCTTGAAGTACCCCATGCAGAGACTGGCGAAGAACACTTTCGTTTGAAAGGGGTTGCCAAGCTTCCAAAAAACTTCTCGTTTGCTGAAATCTCAGCAAACATTTTTTCACCAAATCTTGATGATACTTGGTGGTAATGATCAGTTCACTAAGCCCACTTGGCTGCCCAATTTTCACTCTTCTAGGTTCAAGCGTTCGTTTCCAGTAAAACTTTGAATTTTTAGGTTTCACTCTGTTTTCTGTTATATAGATAGATGTGTTTGAAACTCTAAATCAAACACGGTTTGTGCTAGCTCCTTGAACCTTGACAAAATGAAGTAGTTCTAGTTCTATCTCTATGGTTTGTTTCCTGTTGAAGTACCCCATGCAGAGACTGGCGAAAAACACTTTCGTTTGAAAGGGGTTGCCAAGCTTCCAAAAAACTACTAGTTTGCTGAAATCTCAGCAAACATTTTTTCACCAAATCTTTATGATACTTGGTGGTAATGATCAGTTCACTAATCCCACTTGGCTGCCCAAATTTCACTCTTCTAGGTTCAAGCGTTCGTTTCCAGTAACAGTTTGAATTTTTAGGTTTCACTCTGTTTTCTGTTATATAGATAGATGTGTTTGAAACTCTAAATCAAACACGGTTTGTGCTAGCTCCTTGAAACTTGACAAAATGAAGTAGTTCTAAGTTCTATCTCTCTGGTTTGTTTCCTCTTGAAGTACCCCATGCAGAGACTGGCGAAAAACACTTTCGTTTGAAAGGGGTTGCCAAGCTTCCAAAAACCTACTAGTTTGCTGAAATCTCAGCAAACATTTTTTCACCAAATCTTGATGATACTTGGTGATAATGATCAGTTCACTAATCCCACTTGGCTGCCCAATTTTTATTCTTCTAGGTTGAATCATTCGTTACAAGTAACACTTTGAATTTTTAGGTTTCACTCTGTTTTCTGCTATATAGATAGATGTGTTTGAAACTCTAAATCAAACACGGATTGTGCTAGCTCCTTGAAACTTGACCAAATGAAGTAGTTCTAAGTTCTATCTCTATGGTTTGTTTCCTCTTGAAGTACCCCATGCAGAGACTGGCGAAAAACACTTTCGTTTGAAAGTTGTTGCCAAGCTTCCAAAAAACTACTAGTTTGCTGAAATCTCAGCAAACATTTTTTCACCAAATCTTGATGATACTTGGTGGTAATGATCAGTTCACTAAGCCCACTTGGCTGCCCAATTTTCACTCTTCTAGGTTCAAGCGTTCGTTTCCAGTAACACTTTGAATTTTTAGGTTTCACTCTGTTTTCTGCTATATAGATAGATGTGTTTGAAACTCTAAATCAAACACGGTTTGTGCTAGCTCCTTGAAACTTGAGCAAATGAAGTAGTTCTAAGTTCTATCTCTATGGATTGTTTCCTCTTGAAGTACCCCATGCAGAGACTGGCGAAAAACACTTTCGTTTGAAAGGGGTTGCCAAGCTTCCAAAAAACTACTAGTTTGCTGAATTCTCAGCAAACATTTTTTCACCAAATCTTGATGATACTTGGTGGTAATGATCAGTTCACTAATCCCACTTGGCTGCCCAACTTTCACTCTTCTAGGTTCAAGCGTTCGTTTCCAGTAACAGTTTGAATTTTTGGGTTTCACTCTGTTTTCTGTTATATAGATAGATGTGTTTGAAACTCTAAATCAAACACGGTTTGTGCTAGCTCCGTGAAACTTGACAAAATGAAGTAGTTCTAAGTTCTATCTCTATGGTTTGTTTCCTCTTGAAGTACCCCATGCAGAGACTGGCGAAGGACACTTTCGTTTGAAAGGGGTTGCCAAGCTTCCAAAAAACTACTAGTTTGCTGAAATCTCAGCAAACATTTTTTCACCAAATCTTGATGATACTTGGTGGTAATGATCAGTTCACTAATCCCACTTGGCTGCCCAAATTTCATCTTCTAGGTTCAAGCGTTCGTTTCCAGTAACAGTTTGAATTTTTAGGTTTCACTCTGTTTTCTGTTATATAGATAGATGTGTTTGAAACTCTAAATCAAACACGGTTTGTGCTAGCTCCGTGAAACTTGACAAAATGAAGTAGTTCTAAGTTCTATCACTATGGTTTGTTTCCACTTGAAGTACCCCATGCAGAGACTGGCAAAGAACACTTTCATTTGAAAGGGGTTGCCAAGCTTCCAAAAAACTTCTCGTTTGCTGAAATCTCAGCAAACATTTTTTCACCAAATCTTGATGATACTTGGTGGTAATGATCAGTTCACTAAGCCCACTTGGCTGCCCAATTTTCACTCTTCTAGGTTCAAGCGTTCGTTTAGAGTAACACTTTGAATTTTTAGGTTTCACTCTGTTTTCTGTTATATAGATAGATGTGTTTGAAACTCTAAATCAAACACGGTTTGTGCTAGCTCCTTGAAACTTGACAAAATGAAGTAGTTCTAAGTTCTATCTCTATGGTTTGTTTCCTCTTGAAGTACCCCATGCAGAGACTGGCGAAGAACACTTTCGTTTGAAAGGGGTTGCCAAGCTTCCAAAAAACTACTAGTTTGCTGAATTCTCAGCAAACATTTTTTCACCAAATCTTGATGATACTTGGTGGTAATGATCAGTTCACTAATCCCACTTGGCTGCCCAACTTTCACTCTTCTAGGTTCAAGCGTTTGTTTCCAGTAACAGTTTGAATTTTTGGGTTTCACTCTGTTTTCTGTTATATAGATAGATGTGTTTGAAACTCTAAATCAAACACGGTTTGTGCTAGCTCCGTGAAACTTGACAAAATGAAGTAGTTCTAAGTTCTATCTCTATGGTTTGTTTCCTCTTGAAGTACCCCATGCAGAGACTGGCGAAGAACACTTTCGTTTGAAAGGGGTTGCCAAGCTTCCAAAAAACTACTCGTATGCTGAAATCTCAGCAAACATTTTTTCACCAAATCTTCATGATACTTGGTGGTAATGATCAGTTCACTAAGCCCACTTGGATGCCCAATTTTCACTCTTCTAGGTTCAAGCGTTCGTTTCCAGTAACACTTTGAAATTTTAGGTTTCACTCTGTTTTCTGCTATATAGATAGATGTGTTTGAAACTCTAAATCAAACACGGTTTGTGCTAGCTGCTTGAAACTTGACAAAATGAAGTAGTTCTAAGTTCTATCTCTATGGATTGTTTCCTCTTGAAGTACCCCATGCAGAGACTGGAGAAGAACACTTTCATTTGAAAGGGGTTGCCAACCTTCCAAAAAACTTCTCGTTTGCTGAAATCTCAGCAAACAATTTTTCACCAAATCTTGATGATACTTGGTGGTAATGATCAGTTCAGTAAGCCCACTTGGCTGCCCAATTTTTACTCTTCTAGGTTCAAGCGTTCGTTTCCAGTAACAGTTTGAATTTTTAGGTTTCACTCTGTTTTCTGTTATATAGATAGATGTGTTTGAAACTCTAAATCAAACACGGTTTGTGCTAGCTCCTTGAAACTTGACAAAATGAAGTAGTTCTAAGTTCTATCTCTATGGTTTGTTTCCTCTTGAAGTACCCCATGCAGAGACTGGCGAAAAACACTTTCGTTTGAAAGGGGTTGCCAAGTTTCCAAAAAACTACTCGTTTGCTGAAATCTCAGCAAACATTTTTTCACCAAATCTTGATGATACTTGGTGGTAATGATCAGTTCTCTAAGCCCACTTGGCTGCCCAATTTTCACTCTTCTAGGTTCAAGCGTTCGTTTCCAGTAACACTTTGAAATTTTTGGTTTCACTCTGTTTTCTGCTATATAGATAGATGTGTTTGAAACTCTAAATCAAACACGGTTTGTGCTAGCTCCGTGAAACTTGACAAAATGAAGTAGTTCTAAGTTCTATCTCTATGGTTTGTTTCCTCTTGAAGTACCCCATGCAGAGACTGGCGAAGAACACTTTCATTTGAAAGGGGTTGCCAAGCTTCCAAAAAACTTCTCGTTTGCTGAAATCTCAGCAAACATTTTTTCACCAAATCTTGATGATACTTGGTGGTGATGTTCAGTTCACTATGCCCACTTGGCTGCCCAATTTTCACTCTTCTAGGTTCAAGCGTTCTTTTCCAGTAACACTTTGAATTTTTAGTTTTCACTCTGTTTTCTGTTATATAGATAGATGTGTTTGAAACTCTAAATCAAACACGGTTTGTGCTAGCTCCGTGAAACTTGACAAAATGAAGTAGTTGTAAGTTCTATCTCTATGGTTTGTTTCCTCTTGAAGTACCCCATGCAGAGACTGGCGAAAAACACTTTCGTTTGAAAGGGGTTGCCAAGCTTCCAAAAAACTACTAGTTTGCTGAAATCTCAGCAAACATTTTTTCACCAAATCTTGATGATACTTGGTGGTAATTATCAGTTCACTAAGCCCACTTGGCTGCCCAATTTTCACTCTTCTAGGTTCAAGCGTTCGTTTCCAGTAACACTTTGAATTTTTAGGTTTCACTCTGTTTTCTGCTATATAGATAGATGTGTTTGAAACTCTAAATCAAACACGGTTTGTGCTAGCTCCTTGAAACTTGACAAAATGAAGTAGTTCTAAGTTCTATCTCTATGGTTTGTTTCCTCTTGAAGTACCCCATGCAGAGACTGGCGAAGAACACTTTCGTTTGAAAGGGGTTGCCAAGCTTCCAAAAAACTACTAGTTTGCTGAAATCTCAGCAAACATTTTTTCACCAAATCTTGATGATACTTCGTGGTAATGATCAGTTCACTAAGCCCACTTGGCTGCCCAATTTTTACTCTTCTAGGTTCAAGCGTTCGTTTCCAGTAACAGTTTGAATTTTTAGGTTTCACTCTGTTTTCTGTTATATAGATAGATGTGTTTGAAACTCTAAATCAAACACGGTTTGTGCTAGCTCCTTGAAACTTGACAAAATGATATAGTTCTAAGTTCTATCTCTATGGTTTGTTTCCTCTTGCAGTACCCCATGCAGAGACTGGCGAAAAACACTTTCGTTTGAAAGGGGTTGCCAAGCTTCCAAAAAACTACTAGTTTTCTGAAATCTCAGCAAACATTTTTTCACCAAATCTTGATGATACTTGGTGGTAATGATCAGTTCACTAATCCCACTTGGCTGCCCAACTTTCACTCTTCTAGGTTCAAGCGTTCGTTTCCAGTAACACTTTGAATTTTTAGGTTTCACTCTGTTTTCTGTTATATAGATAGATGTCTTTGAAACTCTAAATCAAACACGGTTTGTGCTAGCTCCTTGAAACTTGACAAAATGAAATAGTTCTAAGTTCTATCTCTATGGTTTGTTTCCTCTTGCAGTACCCCATGCAGAGACTGGCGAAAAACACTTTCGTTTGAAAGGGGTTGCCAAGCTTCCAAAAAACTACTAGTTTGCTGAAATCTCAGCAAACATTTTTTCACCAAATCTTGATGATACTTGGTGGTAATGATCAGTTCACTAATCCCACTTGGCTGCCCAACTTTCACTCTTCTAGGTTCAAGCGTTTGTTTCCAGTAACAGTTTGAATTTTTGGGTTTCACTCTGTTTTCTGTTATATAGATAGATGTGTTTGAAACTCTAAATCAAACACGGTTTGTGCTAGCTCCGTGATACTTGACAAAATGAAGTAGTTCTAAGTTCTATCTCTATGGTTTGTTTCCTCTTGAAGTACCCCATGCAGAGACTGGCGAAGAACACTTTCGTTTGAAAGGGGTTGCCAAGCTTCCAAAAAACTACTCGTATGCTGAAATCTCAGCAAACATTTTTTCACCAAATCTTCATGATACTTGGTGGTAATGATCAGTTCAGTAAGCCCACTTGGCTGCCCAATTTTTACTCTTCTAGGTTCAAGCGTTCGTTTCCAGTAACAGTTTGAATTTTTAGGTTTCACTCTGTTTTCTGTTATATAGATAGATGTGTTTGAAACTCTAAATCAAACACGGTTTGTGCTAGCTCCTTGAAACTTGACAAAATGAAGTAGTTCTAAGTTCTATCTCTATGGTTTGTTTCCTCTTGAAGTACCCCATGCAGAGACTGGCGAAGAACACTTTCATTTGAAAGGGGTTGCCAAGCTTCCAAAAAACTTCTCGTTTGCTGAAATCTCAGCAAACATTTTTTCACCAAATCTTGATGATACTTGGTGGTAATGTTCAGTTCACTATGCCCACTTGGCTGCCCAATTTTCACTCTTCTAGGTTCAAGCGTTCTTTTCCAGTAACACTTTGAATTTTTAGGTTTCACTCTGTTTACTGTTATATAGATAGATGTGTTTGAAACTCTAAATCAAACACGGTTTGTGCTAGCTCCGTGAAACTTGACAAAATGAAGTATTTGTAAGTTCTATCTCTATGGTTTGTTTCCTCTTGAAGTACCCCATGCAGAGACTGGCGAAAAACACTTTCGTTTGAAAGGGGTTGCCAAGCTTCCAAAAAACTACTAGTTTGCTGAAATCTCAGCAAACATTTTTTCACCAAATCTTGATGATACTTGGTGGTAATGATCAGTTCACTAATCCCACTTGGCTGCCCAACTTTCACTCTTCTAGGTTCAAGCGTTCGTTTCCAGTAACAGTTTGAATTTTTAGGTTTCACTCTGTTTTCTGTTATATAAATAGAGGTGTTTGAAACTCTAAATCAAACACGGTTTGTGCTAGCTCCGTGAAACTTGACAAAATGAAGTAGTTCTAAGTTCTATCTCTATGGTTTGTTTCCTCTTGAAGTACCCCATGCAGAGACTGGCAAAGAACACTTTCGTTTGAAAGGGGTTGCCAAGCTTCCAAGAAACTACTCGTTTGCTGAAATCTCAGCAAACATTTTTTCACCAAATCTTGATGATACTTGGTGGTAATGATCAGTTCACTAAGCCCACTTGGCTGCCCAATTTTCACTCTTCTAGGTTCAAGCGTTCGTTTCCAGTAACACTTTGAATTTTTAGGTTTCACTCTGTTTTCTGCTATATAGATAGATGTGTTTGAAACTCTAAATCAAACACGGTTTGTGCTAGCTCCTTGAAACTTGACAAAATGAAGTAGTTCTAAGTTCTATCTCTATGGTTTGTTTAATCTTGAAGTACCCCATGCAGAGACTGGCGAAGAACACTTTCGTTTGAAAGGGGTTGCCAAGCTTCCAAAAAACTACTAGTTTGCTGAAATCTCAGCAAACATTTTTTCACCAAATCTTGATGATACTTCGTGGTAATGATCAGTTCACTAAGCCCACTTGGCTGCCCAATTTTTACTCTTCTAGGTTCAAGCGTTCGTTTCCAGTAACAGTTTGAATTTTTAGGTTTCACTCTGTTTTCTGTTATATAGATAGATGTGTTTGAAACTCTAAATCAAACACGGTTTGTGCTAGCTCCTTGAAACTTGACAAAATGAAATAGTTCTAAGTTCTATCTCTATGGTTTGTTTCCTCTTGCAGTACCCCATGCAGAGACTGGCGAAAAACACTTTCGTTTGAAAGGGGTTGCCAAGCTTCCAAAAAACTACTAGTTTTCTGAAATCTCAGCAAACATTTTTTCACCAAATCTTGATGATACTTGGTGGTAATGATCAGTTCACTAATCCCACTTGGCTGCCCAACTTTCACTCTTCTAGGTTCAAGCGTTCGTTTCCAGTAACACTTTGAATTTTTAGGTTTCACTCTGTTTTCTGTTATATAGATAGATGTCTTTGAAACTCTAAATCAAACACGGTTTGTGCTAGCTCCTTGAAACTTGACAAAATGAAATAGTTCTAAGTTCTATCTCTATGGTTTGTTTCCTCTTGCAGTACCCCATGCAGAGACTGGCGAAAAACACTTTCGTTTGAAAGGGGTTGCCAAGCTTCCAAAAAACTACTAGTTTGCTGAAATCTCAGCAAACATTTTTTCACCAAATCTTGATGATACTTGGTGGTAATGATCAGTTCACTAATCCCACTTGGCTGCCCAACTTTCACTCTTCTAGGTTCAAGCGTTTGTTTCCAGTAACAGTTTGAATTTTTGGGTTTCACTCTGTTTTCTGTTATATAGATAGATGTGTTTGAAACTCTAAATCAAACACGGTTTGTGCTAGCTCCGTGATACTTGACAAAATGAAGTAGTTCTAAGTTCTATCTCTATGGTTTGTTTCCTCTTGAAGTACCCCATGCAGAGACTGGCGAAGAACACTTTCGTTTGAAAGGGGTTGCCAAGCTTCCAAAAAACTACTCGTATGCTGAAATCTCAGCAAACATTTTTTCACCAAATCTTCATGATACTTGGTGGTAATGATCAGTTCAGTAAGCCCACTTGGCTGCCCAATTTTTACTCTTCTAGGTTCAAGCGTTCGTTTCCAGTAACAGTTTGAATTTTTAGGTTTCACTCTGTTTTCTGTTATATAGATAGATGTGTTTGAAACTCTAAATCAAACACGGTTTGTGCTAGCTCCTTGAAACTTGACAAAATGAAGTAGTTCTAAGTTCTATCTCTATGGTTTGTTTCCTCTTGAAGTACCCCATGCAGAGACTGGCGAAGAACACTTTCATTTGAAAGGGGTTGCCAAGCTTCCAAAAAACTTCTCGTTTGCTGAAATCTCAGCAAACATTTTTTCACCAAATCTTGATGATACTTGGTGGTAATGTTCAGTTCACTATGCCCACTTGGCTGCCCAATTTTCACTCTTCTAGGTTCAAGCGTTCTTTTCCAGTAACACTTTGAATTTTTAGGTTTCACTCTGTTTACTGTTATATAGATAGATGTGTTTGAAACTCTAAATCAAACACGGTTTGTGCTAGCTCCGTGAAACTTGACAAAATGAAGTATTTGTAAGTTCTATCTCTATGGTTTGTTTCCTCTTGAAGTACCCCATGCAGAGACTGGCGAAAAACACTTTCGTTTGAAAGGGGTTGCCAAGCTTCCAAAAAACTACTAGTTTGCTGAAATCTCAGCAAACATTTTTTCACCAAATCTTGATGATACTTGGTGGTAATGATCAGTTCACTAATCCCACTTGGCTGCCCAACTTTCACTCTTCTAGGTTCAAGCGTTCGTTTCCAGTAACAGTTTGAATTTTTAGGTTTCACTCTGTTTTCTGTTATATAAATAGAGGTGTTTGAAACTCTAAATCAAACACGGTTTGTGCTAGCTCCGTGAAACTTGACAAAATGAAGTAGTTCTAAGTTCTATCTCTATGGTTTGTTTCCTCTTGAAGTACCCCATGCAGAGACTGGCAAAGAACACTTTCGTTTGAAAGGGGTTGCCAAGCTTCCAAGAAACTACTCGTTTGCTGAAATCTCAGCAAACATTTTTTCACCAAATCTTGATGATACTTGGTGGTAATGATCAGTTCACTAAGCCCACTTGGCTGCCCAATTTTCACTCTTCTAGGTTCAAGCGTTCGTTTCCAGTAACACTTTGAATTTTTAGGTTTCACTCTGTTTTCTGCTATATAGATAGATGTGTTTGAAACTCTAAATCAAACACGGTTTGTGCTAGCTCCTTGAAACTTGACAAAATGAAGTAGTTCTAAGTTCTATCTCTATGGTTTGTTTCATCTTGAAGTACCCCATGCAGAGACTGGCGAAGAACACTTTCGTTTGAAAGGGGTTGCCAAGCTTCCAAAAAACTACTAGTTTGCTGAAATCTCAGCAAACATTTTTTCACCAAATCTTGATGATACTTGGTGGTAATGATCAGTTCACTAAGCCCACTTGGCTGCCCAATTTTTACTCTTCTAGGTTCAAGCGTTCGTTTCCAGTAACAGTTTGAATTTTTAGGTTTCACTCTGTTTTCTGTTATATAGATAGATGTGTTTGAAACTCTAAATCAAACACGGTTTGTGCTAGCTCCTTGAAACTTGACAAAATGAAATAGTTCTAAGTTCTATCTCTATGGTTTGTTTCCTCTTGCAGTACCCCATGCAGAGACTGGCGAAAAACACTTTCGTTTGAAAGGGGTTGCCAAGCTTCCAAAAAACTACTAGTTTGCTGAAATCTCAGCAAACATTTTTTCACCAAATCTTGATGATACTTGGTGGTAATGATCAGTTCACTAATCCCACTTGGCTGCCCAACTTTCACTCTTCTAGGTTCAAGCGTTCGTTTCCAGTAACAGTTTGAATTTTTAGGTTTCACTCTGTTTTCTGTTATATAGATAGATGTCTTTGAAACTCTAAATCAAACACGGTTTGTGCTAGCTCCTTGAAATTGACAAAATGAAATAGTTCTAAGTTCTATCTCTATGGTTTGTTTCCTCTTGCAGTACCCCATGCAGAGACTGGCGAAAAACACTTTCGTTTGAAAGGGGTTGCCAAGCTTCCAAAAAACTACTAGTTTGCTGAAATCTCAGCAAACATTTTTTCACCAAATCTTGATGATACTTGGTGGTAATGATCAGTTCACTAATCCCACTTGGCTGCCCAACTTTCACTCTTCTAGGTTCAAGCGTTCGTTTCCAATAACAGTTTGAATTTTTAGGTTTCACTCTGTTTTCTGTTATATAGATAGATGTCTTTGAAACTCTAAATCAAACACGGTTTGTGCTAGCTCCGTGAAACTTGACAAAATGAAGTAGTTCTAAGTTCTATCTATATGGTTTGTTTCCTCTTGAAGTACCCCATGCAGAGACTGGCGAAGAACACTTTCGTTTGAAAGGGGTTGCCAAGCTTCCAAAAAACTACTAGTTTGCTGAAATCTCAGCAAACATTTTTTCACCAAATCTTGAAGATACTTGGTGGTAATGATCAGTTCACTAATCCCACTTGGCTGCCCAAATTTCACTCTTCTAGGTTCAAGCGTTCGTTTCCAGTAACACTTTGAATTTTTAGGTTTCACTCTGTTTTCTGTTATATAGATAGATGTGTTTGAAACTCTCAATCAAACACGGTTTGTGCTAGCTCCTTGAAACTTGACAAAATGAAGTAGTTCTAAGTTGTATCTCTATGGTTTGTTTCCTCTTGAAGTACCCCATGCAGAGACTGGCGAAAAACACTTTCGTTTGAAAGGGGTTGCCAAGCTTCCATAAAACTACTCGTTTGCTGAAATCTCAGCAAACATTTTTTCACCAAATCTTGATGATACTTGGTGGTAATGATCAGTTCACTAAGCCCACTTGGCTGCCCAATTTTCACTCTTCTAGGTTCAAGCGTTCGTTTCCAGTAACACTTTGAATTTTTAGGTTTCACTCTGTTTTCTGCTATATAGATAGATGTGTTTGAAACTCTAAATCAAACACGGTTTGTGCTAGCTGCTTGAAACTTGACAAAATGAAGTAGTTCTAAGTTCTATCTCTATGGTTTGTTTCCTCTTGAACTACCCCATGCAGAGACTGGCGAAAAATACTTTCGTTTGATAGGGGTTGCCAAGCTTCCAAAAAACTACTAGTTTGCTGAAATCTCAGCAAACATTTTTTCACCAAATCTTGATGATACTTCGTGGTAATGATCAGTTCACTAATCCCACGTGGCTGCCCAACTTTCACTCTTCTAGGTTCAAGCGTTCGTTTCCAGTAACAGTTTGAATTTTTAGGTTTCACTCTGTTTTCTGTTATATACAAAGATGTGTTTGAAACTCTAAATCAAACACGGTTTGTGCTAGCTCCTTGAAACTTGACAAAATGAAGTAGTTCTAAGTTCTATCTCTATGGTTTGTTTCCTCTTGAAGTACCCCATGCAGAGACTGGGGAAGAACACTTTCGTTTGAAAGGGGTTGCCAAGCTTCCAAAAAACTACTCGTTTGCTGAAATCTCAGCAAACATTTTTTCACCAAATCTTGATGATACTTGGTGGTAATGATCAGTTCACTAAGCCCACTTGGCTGCCCAACTTTCACTCTTCTAGGTTCAAGCGTTCGTTTCCAGTAACACTTTGAAATTTTAGGTTTCACTCTGTTTTCTGCTATATAGATAGATGTCTTTGAAACTCTAAATCAAACACGGTTTGTGCTAGCTCCGTGAAACTTCACAAAATGAAGTAGTTCTAAGTTCTATCTCTATGGTTTGTTTCCTCTTGAAGTACCCCATGCAGAGACAGCCGAAGAACACTTTCGTTTGAAAGGGGTTGCCAAGCTTCCAAAAAATTTCACGTTTGCTGAAATCTCAGCAAACATTTTTTCACCAAATCTTGATGATACTTGGTGGTAATGATCAGTTCACTAAGCCCACTTGGCTGCCCAATTTTCACTCTTCTAGGTTCAAGCGTTCGTTTCCAGTAACACTTTGAATTTTTAGGTTTCACTCTGTTTTCTGTTATATAGATAGATGTGTTTGAAACTCTAAATCAAACACGGTTTGTGCTAGCTCCTTGAAACTTGACAAAATGAAGTAGTTCTAAGTTCTATCTCTATGGTTTGTTTCCTCTTGAAGTACCCCATGCAGAGACTGGCGAAAAACACTTTCGTTTGAAAGGGGTTGCCAAGCTTCCAAAAAACTACTAGTTTGCTGAAATCTCAGCAAACATTTTTTCACCAAATCTTGATGATACTTGGTGGTAATGATCAGTTCACTAATCCCACTTGGCTGCCCAACTTTCACTCTTCTAGGTTCAAGCGTTCGTTTCCAGTAACAGTTTGAATTTTTAGGTTTCACTCTGTTTTCTGTTATATAGATAGATGTGTTTGAAACTCTAAATCAAACACGGTTTGTGCTAGCTCCGTGAAACTTGACAAAATGAAGTAGCTCTAAGTTCTATCTCTATGGTTTGTTTCCTCTTGAAGTACCCCATGCAGAGACTGGCGAAGAACACTTTCGTTTGAAAGGGGTTGCCAAGCTTCCAAAAAACTACTAGTTTGCTGAAATCTCAGCAAACATTTTTTCACCAAATCTTGATGATACTTGGTGGTAATGATCAGTTCACTAAGCCCACTTGGCTGCCCAACTTTCACTCTTCTAGGTTCAAGCGTTCGTTTCCAGTAACAGTTTGAATTTTTAGGTTTCACTCTGTTTTCTGTTATATAGATAGATGTGTTTGAAACTCTAAATCAAACACGGTTTGTGCTAGCTCCGTGAAACTTGACAAAAAGAAGTAGTTCTAAGTTCTATCTCTATGGTTTGTTTCCTCTTGAAGTACCCCATGCAGAGACTGACGAAGAACACTTTCGTTTGAAAGGGGTTGCCAAGCTTCCAAAAAACTACTAGTTTGCTGAAATCTCAGCAAACATTTTTTCACCAAATCTTGATGATACTTGGTGGTAATGATCAGTTCACTAAGCCCACTTGGCTGCCCAATTTTTACTCTTCTAGGTTCAAGCGTTCGTTTCCAGTAACAGTTTGAATTTTTAGCTTTCACTCTGTTTTCTGTTATATAGATAGATGTGTTTGAGACTCGAAATCAAACACGGTTTGTGCTAGCTCCTTGAAACTTGACAAAATGAAGTAGTTCTAAGTTCTATCTCTATGGTTTGTTTCCTCTTGAAGTACCCCATGCAGAGACTGGCGAAAACACTTTCGTTTGAAAGGGGTTGCCAAGCTTCCAAAAAACTACTCGTTTGCTGAAATCTCAGCAAACATTTTTTCACCAAATCTTGATGATACTTGGTGGTAATGATCAGTTCACTAAGCCCACTTGGCTGCCCAACTTTCACTCTTCTAGGTTCAAGCGTTCGTTTCCAGTAACAGTTTGAATTTTTAGGTTTCACTCTGTTTTCTGCTATATAGATAGATGTGTTTGAAACTCTAAATCAAACACGGTTTGTGCTAGCTCCGTGAAACTTGACAAAATGAAGTAGTTCTAAGTTCTATCTCTATGGTTTGTTTCCTCTTGCAGTACCCCATGCAGAGACTGGCGAAGAACACTTTCGTTTGAAAGGGGTTGCCAAGCTTCCAAAAAACTACTCGTTTGCTGAAATCTCAGCAAACATTTTTTCACCAAATCTTGATGATACTTGGTGGTAATGATCAGTTCACTAAGCCCATTTGGCTGCCCAATTTTCACTCTTCTAGGTTCAAGCGTTCGTTTCCAGTAACACTTTGAAATTTTAGGTTTCACTCTGTTTTCTGCTATATAGATAGATGTGTTTGAAACTCTAAATCAAACACGGTTTGTGCTAGCTCCGTGAAACTTGACAAAATGAAGTAGTTCTACGTTCTATCTCTATGGTTTGTTTCCTCTTGAAGTACCCCATGCAGAGACTGGCGAAGAACACTTTCATTTGAAAGGGGTTGCCAAGCTTCCAAAAAACTTCTCGTTTGCTGAAATCTCAGCAAACATTTTTTCAAAAAATCTTGATGATACTTGGTGGTAATGATCAGTTTACTAAGCCCACTTGGCTGCCCAATTTTCACTCTTCTAGGTTCAAGCGTTCGTTTCCAGTAACAGTTTGAATATTTAGGTTTCACTCTGTTTTCTGTTATATAGATAGATGTGTTTGAAACTCTAAATCAAACACGGTTTGTGCTAGCTCCGTGAAACTTGACAAAATGAACTAGTTCTAAGTTCTATCTCTATGGTTTGTTTCCTCTTGAAGTACCCCATGCAGAGACTGGCGAAGAACACTTTCGTTTGAAAGGGGTTGCCAAGCTTCCAAAAAACTACTAGTTTGCTGAAATCTCAGCAAACATTTTTTCACCAAATCTTGATGATACTTGGTGGTAATGATCAGTTCACTAAGCCCACTTGGCTGCCCAATTTTCACTCTTCTAGGTTCAAGCGTTCGTTTCCAGTAACACTTTGAATTTTTAGGTTTCACTCTGTTTTCTGCTATATAGATAGATGTGTTTGAAACTCTAAATCAAACACGGTTTGTGCTAGCTCCTTGAAACTTGACAAAATGAAGTAGTTCTAAGTTCTATCTCTATGGTTTGTTTCCTCTTGAAGTACCCCATGCAGAGACTGGCGAAGAACACTTTCGTTTGAAAGGGGTTGCCAAGCTTCCAAAAAACTACTAGTTTGCTGAAATCTCAGCAAACATTTTTTCACCAAATCTTGATGATACTTGGTGGTAATGATCAGTTCACTAAGCCCAATTGGCTGCCCAATTTTTACTCTTCTAGGTTCAAGCGTTCGTTTCCAGTAACAGTTTGAATTTTTAGGTTTCACTCTGTTTTCTGTTATATAGATAGATGTGTTTGAAACTCTAAATCAAACACGGTTTGTGCTAGCTCCTTGAAACTTGACAAAATGAAATAGTTCTAAGTTCTATCTCTATGGTTTGTTTCCTCTTGCAGTACCCCATGCAGAGACTGGCGAAAAACACTTTCGTTTGAAAGGGGTTGCCAAGCTTCCAAAAAACTACTAGTTTGCTGAAATCTCAGCAAACATTTTTTCACCAAATCTTGATGATACTTGGTGGTAATGATCAGTTCACTAATCCCACTTGGCTGCCCAACTTTCACTCTTCTAGGTTCAAGCGTTCGTTTCCAGTAACAGTTTGAATTTTTAGGTTTCACTCTGTTTTCTGTTATATAGATAGATGTCTTTGAAACTCTAAATCAAACACGGTTTGTGCTAGCTCCTTGAAACTTGACAAAATGAAATAGTTCTAAGTTCTATCTCTATGGTTTGTTTCCTCTTGCAGTACCCCATGCAGAGACTGGCGAAAAACACTTTCGTTTGAAAGGGGTTGCCAAGCTTCCAAAAAACTACTAGTTTGCTGAAATCTCAGCAAACATTTTTTCACCAAATCTTGATGATACTTGGTGGTAATGATCAGTTCACTAATCAGACTTGGCTGCCCAACTTTCACTCTTCTAGGTTCAAGCGTTCGTTTCCAGTAACAGTTTGAATTTTTAGGTTTCACTCTGTTTTCTGTTATACAGATAGATGTCTTTGAAACTCTAAATCAAACACGGTTTGTGCTAGCTCCGTGAAACTTGACAAAATGAAGTAGTTCTAAGTTCTATCTATATGGTTTGTTTCCTCTTGAAGTACCCCATGCAGAGACTGGCGAAGAACACTTTCGTTTGAAAGGGGTTGCCAAGCTTCCAAAAAACTACTAGTTTGCTGAAATCTCAGCAAACATTTTTTCACCAAATCTTGATGATACTTGGTGGTAATGATCAGTTCACTAATCCCACTTGGCTGCCCAACTTTCACTCTTCTAGGTTCAAGCGTTCGTTTCCAGTAACACTTTGAATTTTAAGTTTCACTCTGTTTTCTGTTATATAGATAGATGTGTTTGAAACTCTCAATCAAACACGGTTTGTGCTAGCTCCTTGAAACTTGACAAAATGAAGTAGTTCTAAGTTGTATCTCTATGGTTTGTTTCCTCTTGAAGTACCCCATGCAGAGACTGGCGAAAAACACTTTCGTTTGAAAGGGGTTGCCAAGCTTCCAAAAAACTACTCGTTTGCTGAAATCTCAGCAAACATTTTTTCACCAAATCTTGATGATACTTGGTGGTAATGATCAGTTCACTAAGCCCACTTGGCTGCCCAATTTTCACTCTTCTAGGTTCAAGCGTTCGTTTCCAGTAACACTTTGAATTTTTAGGTTTCACTCTGTTTTCTGCTATATAGATAGATGTGTTTGAAACTCTAAATCAAACACGGTTTGTGCTAGCTGCTTGAAACTTGACAAAATGAAGTAGTTCTAAGTTCTATCTCTATGGTTTGTTTCCTCTTGAACTACCCCATGCAGAGACTGGCGAAAAACACTTTCGTTTGAAAGGGGTTGCCAAGCTTCCAAAAAACTACTAGTTTGCTGAAATCTCAGCAAACATTTTTTCACAAAATCTTGATGATACTTCGTGGTAATGATCAGTTCACTAATCCCACTTGGCTGCCCAACTTTCACTCTTCTAGGTTCAAGCGTTCGTTTCCAGTAACAGTTTGAATTTTTAGGTTACACTCTGTTTTCTGTTATATACAAAGATGTGTTTGAAACTCTAAATCAAACACGGTTTGTGCTAGCTCCTTGAAACTTGACAAAATGATGTAGTTCTAAGTTCTATCTCTATGGTTTGTTTCCTCTTGAAGTACCCCATGCAGAGACTGGGGAAGAACACTTTCATTTGAAAGGGGTTGCCAAGCTTCCAAAAAACTACTCGTTTGCTGAATTCTCAGCAAACATTTTTTCACCAAATCTTGATGATACTTGGTGGTAATGATCAGTTCACTAAGCCCACTTGGCTGCCCAACTTTCTCTCTTCTAGGTTCAAGCGTTCGTTTCCAGTAACACTTTGAAATTTTAGTTTCACTCTGTTTTCTGCTATATAGATAGATGTGTTTGAAACTCTAAATCAAACACGGTTTGT
Organism: Callospermophilus lateralis; assembly: GCF_048772815.1. Classification (NCBI taxonomy): domain Eukaryota; kingdom Metazoa; phylum Chordata; class Mammalia; order Rodentia; family Sciuridae; genus Callospermophilus; species Callospermophilus lateralis. The sequence continues at coordinate 8,537 of NW_027510174.1, read as the reverse complement.
GCTAGCTCCGTGAAACTTCACAAAATGAAGTAGTTCTAAGTTCTATCTCTATGGTTTGTTTCCTCTTGAATTACCCCATGCAGAGACAGCCGAAGAACACTTTGGTTTGAAAGGGGTTGCCAAGCTTCCAAAAAATTTCACGTTTGCTGAAATCTCAGCAAACATTTTTTCACCAAATCTTGATGATACTTGGTGGTAATGATCAGTTCACTAAGCCCACTTGGCTGCCCAATTTTCACTCTTCTAGGTTCAAGCGTTCGTTTCCAGTAACACTTTGAATTTTTAGGTTTCACTCTGTTTTCTGTTATATAGATAGATGTGTTTGAAACTCTAAATCAAACACGGTTTGTGCTAGCTCCTTGAAACTTGACAAAATGAAGTAGTTCTAAGTTCTATCTCTATGGTTTGTTTCCTCTTGAAGTACCCCATGCAGATACTGGCGAAAAACACTTTCGTTTGAAAGGGTTTGCCAAGCTTCCAAAAAACTACTAGTTTGCTGAAATCTCAGCAAACATTTTTTCACCAAATCTTGATGATACTTGGTGGTAATGATCAGTTCACTAATCCCACTTGGCTGCCCAACTTTCACTCTTCTAGGTTCAAGCGTTCGTTTCCAGTAACAGTTTGAATTTTTAGGTTTCACTCTGTTTTCTGTTATATAGATAGATGTGTTTGAAACTCTAAATCAAACACGGTTTGTGCTAGCTCCGTGAAACTTGACAAAAAGAAGTAGTTCTAAGTTCTATCTCTATGGTTTGTTTCCTCTTGAAGTACCCCATGCAGAGACTGGCGAAGAACACTTTCGTTTGAAAGGGGTTGCCAAGCTTCCAAAAAACTACTAGTTTGCTGAAATCTCAGCAAACATTTTTTCACCAAATCTTGATGATACTTGGTGGTAATGATCAGTTCACTAAGCCCACTTGGCTGTCCAATTTTTACTCTTCTAGGTTCAAGCGTTCGTTTCCAGTAACAGTTTGAATTTTTAGCTTTCACTCTGTTTTCTGTTATATAGATAGATGTGTTTGAGACTCTAAATCAAACACAGTTTGTGCTAGCTCCTTGAAACTTGACAAAATGAAGTAGTTCTAAGTTCTATCTCTATGGTTTGTTTCCTCTTGAAGTACCCCATGCAGAGACTGGCGAAAAACACTTTCGTTTGAAAGGGGTTGCCAAGCTTCCAAAAAACTACTCGTTTGCTGAAATCTCAGCAAACATTTTTTCACCAAATCTTGATGATACTTGGTGGTAATGATCAGTTCACTAAGCCCACTTGGCTGCCCAACTTTCACTCTTCTAGGTTCAAGCGTTCGTTTCCAGTAACAGTTTGAATTTTTAGGTTTCACTCTGTTTTCTGCTATATAGATAGATGTGTTTGAAACTCTAAATCAAACACGGTTTGTGCTAGCTCCGTGAAACTTGACAAAATGAAGTAGTTCTAAGTTCTATCTCTATGGTTTGTTTCCTCTTGAAGTACCCCATGCAGAGACTGGCGAAGAACACTTTCGTTTGAAAGGGGTTGCCAAGCTTCCAAAAACTACTCGTTTGCTGAAATCTCAGCAAACATTTTTTCACCAAATCTTGATGATACTTGGTGGTATTGATCAGTTCACTAAGCCCATTTGGCTGCCCAATTTTCACTCTTCTAGGTTCAAGCGTTCGTTTCCAGTAACACTTTGAAATTTTAGGTTTCACTCTGTTTTCTGCTATATAAATAGATGTGTTTGAAACTCTAAATCAAACACGGTTTGTGCTAGCTCCGTGAAACTTGACAAAATGAAGTAGTTCTACGTTCTATCTCTATGGTTTGTTTCCTCTTGAAGTACCCCATGCAGAGACTGGCGAAGAACACTTTCATTTGAAAGGGGTTGCCAAGCTTCCAAAAAACTTCTCGTTTGCTGAAATCTCAGCAAACATTTTTTCACCAAATCTTGATGATACTTGGTGGTAATGATCAGTTCACTAAGCCCACTTGGCTGCCCAATTTTCACTCTTCTAGGTTCAAGCGTTCGTTTCCAGTAACAGTTTGAATATTTAGGTTTCACTCTGTTTTCTGTTATATAGATAGATGTGTTTGAAACTCTAAATCAAACACGGTTTGTGCTAGCTCCTTGAAACTTGACAAAATGAAGTAGTTCTAAGTTCTATCTCTATGGTTTGTTTCCTCTTGACGTACCCCATGCAGAGATTGGCGAAAAACACTTTCGTTTGAAAGGGGTTGCCAAGCTTCCAAAAAACTACTAGTTTGCTGAAATCGCAGCAAACATTTTTTCACCAAATCTTGATGATACTTGGTGGTAATGATCAGTTCACTAATCCCACTTGGCTGCCCACCTTTCACTCTTCTAGGTTCAAGCGTTCGTTTCCAGTAACAGTTTGAATTTTTAGGTTTCACTCTGTTTTCTGTTATATAGATAGATGTGTTTGAAACTCTAAATCAAACACGGTTTGTGCTAGCTCCTTGAAACTTGACAAAATGAAGTAGTTCTAAGTTCTATCTCTATGATTTGTTTCCTCTTGAAGTACCCCATGCAGAGACTGGCGAAGAACACTTTCGTTTGAAAGGGGTTGCCAAGCTTCCAAAAAACTACTAGTTTGCTGAAATCTCAGCAAAAATTTTTTCACCAAATCTTGATGATACTTGGTGGTAATGATCAGTTCACTAATCCCACTTGGCGGCCCAACTTTCACTCTTCTAGGTTCAAGCGTTCGTTTCCAGTAACACTTTGAATTTTTAGGTTTCACTCTGTTTTCTGTTATATAGATAGATGTGTTTGAAACTCTAAATCAAACACGGTTTGTGCTAGCTCCTTGAAACTTGAAAATGAAGTAGTTCTAAGTTCTATCTCTATGGTTTGTTTCCTCTTGAAGTACCCCATGCAGAGACTGGCGAAAAACACTTTCGTTTGAAAGGGGTTGCCAAGCTTCCAAAAAACTACTCGTTTGCTGAAATCTCAGCAAACATTTTTTCACCAAATCTTGATGATACTTGGTGGTAATGATTAGTTCACTAAGCCCACTTGGCTGCCCAACTTTCACTCTTCTAGGTTCAAGCGTTCGTTTCCAGTAACAGTTTGAATTTTTAGGTTTCACTCTGTTTTCTGTTATATAGATAGATGTGTTTGAAACTCTAAATCAAACACGGTTTGTGCTAGCTCCGTGAAACTTGACAAAAAGAAGTAGTTCTAAGTTCTATCTCTATGGTTTGTTTCCTCTTGAAGTACCCCATGCAGAGACTGGCGAAGAACACTTTCGTTTGAAAGGGGTTGCCAAGCTTCCAAAAAACTACTAGTTTGCTGAAATCTCAGCAAACATTTTTTCACCAAATCTTGATGATACTTGGTGGTAATGATCAGTTCACTAAGCCCACTTGGCTGCCCAATTTTTACTCTTCTAGGTTCAAGCGTTCGTTTCCAGTAACAGTTTGAATTTTTAGCTTTCACTCTGTTTTCTGTTATATAGATAGATGTGTTTGAGACTCTAAATCAAACACGGTTTGTGCTAGCTCCTTGAAACTTGACAAAATGAAGTAGTTCTAAGTTCTATCTCTATGGTTTGTTTCCTCTTGAAGTACCCCATGCAGAGACTGGCGAAAAACACTTTCGTTTGAAAGGGGTTGCCAAGCTTCCAAAAAACTACTCGTTTGCTGAAATCTCAGCAAACATTTTTTCACCAAATCTTGATGATACTTGGTGGTAATGATCAGTTCACTAAGCCCACTTGGCTGCCCAACTTTCACTCTTCTAGGTTCAAGGGTTCGTTTCCAGTAACAGTTTGAATTTTTAGGTTTCACTCTGTTTTCTGCTATATAGATAGATGTGTTTGAAACTCTAAATCAAACACGGTTTGTGCTAGCTCCGTGAAACTTGACAAAATGAAGTAGTTCTAAGTTCTATCTCTATGGTTTGTTTCCTCTTGAAGTACCCCATGCAGAGACTGGCGAAGAACACTTTCGTTTGAAAGGGGTTGCCAAGCTTCCAAAAAACTACTCGTTTGCTGAAATCTCAGCAAACATTTTTTCACCAAATCTTGATGATACTTGGTGGTATTGATCAGTTCACTAAGCCCATTTGGCTGCCCAATTTTCACTCTTCTAGGTTCAAGCGTTCGTTTCCAGTAACACTTTGAATTTTTAGGTTTCACTCTGTTTTCTGCTATATAGATAGAAGTGTTTGAAACTCTAAATCAAACACGGTTTGTGCTAGCTGCTTGAAACTTGACAAAATGAAGTAGTTCTAAGTTCTATCTCTATGGTTTGTTTCCTCTTGAACTACCCCATGCAGAGACTGGCGAAAAACACTTTCGTTTGAAAGGGGTTGCCAAGCTTCCAAAAAACTACTAGTTTGCTGAAATCTCAGCAAACATTTTTTCACCAAATCTTGATGATACTTCGTGGTAATGATCAGTTCACTAATCCCACTTGGCTGCCCAACTTTCACTCTTCTAGGTTCAAGCGTTCGTTTCCAGTAACAGTTTGAATTTTTAGGTTTCACTCTGTTTTCTGTTATATACAAAGATGTGTTTGAAACTCTAAATCAAACACGGTTTGTGCTAGCTCCTTGAAACTTGACAAAATGAAGTAGTTGTAAGTTCTATCTCTATGGTTTGTTTCCTCTTGAACTACCCCATGCAGAGACTGGCGAAAAACACTTTTGTTTGAAAGGGGTTGCCAAGCTTCCAAAAAACTACTCGTTTGCTGAAATCTCAGCAAACATTTTTTCACCAAATCTTGATGATACTTGGTGGTAATGATCAGTTCACTAATCCCACTTGGCTGCCCAACTTTCACTCTTCTAGGTTCAAGCGTTCGTTTCCAGTAACAGTTTGAATTTTTAGGTTTCACTCTGTTTTCTGCTATATAGATAGATGTCTTTGAAACTCTAAATCAAACACGGTTTGTGCTAGCTCCGTGAAACTTGACAAAATGAAGTAGTTCTAAGTTCTATCTCTATGGTTTGTTTCCTCTTGAAGTACCCCATGCAGAGACTGGCGAAGAACACTTTCGTTTGAAAGGGGTTGCCAAGGTTCCAAAAAACTTCTCGTTTGCTGAAATCTCAGCAAACATTTTTTCACCAAATCTTGATGATACTTGGTGGTAATGATCAATTCACTAAGCCCACTTGGCTGCCCAATTTTCACTCTTCTAGGTTCAAGCGTTCGTTTCCAGTAACACTTTGAATTTTTAGGTTTCACTCTGTTTTCTGTTATATAGATAGATGTGTTTGAAACTCTAAATCAAACACGGTTTGTGCTAGCTCCTTGAAACTTGACAAAATGAAGTAGTTCTAAGTTCTATCTCTATGGTTTGTTTCCTCTTTAAGTACCCCATGCAGAGACTGGCGAAAAACACTTTCGTTTGAAAGGGGTTGCCAAGGTTCCAAAAAACTACTAGTTTGCTGAAATCTCAGCAAATATTTTTTCACCAAATCTTGATGATACTTGGTGGTAATGATCAGTTCACTATTCCCACTTGGCTGCCCAACTTTCACTATTCTAGGTTCAAGCGTTCGTTTCCAGTAACACTTTGAAATTTTAGGTTTCACTCTGTTTTCTGTTATATAGATAGATGTGTTTGAAACTCTAAATCAAACACGGTTTGTGCTAGCTCCGTGAAACTTGACAAAATGAAGTAGTTCTAAGTTCTATCTCTATGGTTTGTTTCCTCTTGAAGTACCCCATGCAGAGACAGCCGAAGAACACTTTCGTTTGAAAGCGGTTGCCAAGCTTCCAAAAAACTTCTCGTTTGCCTAAATCTCAGCAAACATTTTTTCACCAAATCTTGATGATACTTGGTGGTAATGATCAGTTCACTAATCCAACTTGGCTGCCCAACTTTCACTCTTCTAGGTTCAAGCGTTCGTTTCCAGTAACAGTTTGAATTTTTAGGTTTCACTCTGTTTTCTGTTACATAGATAGATGTGTTTGAAACTCTAAATCAAACACGGTTTGTGCTAGCTCCGTGAAACTTGACAAAAAGAATTAGTTCTAAGTTCTATCTCTATGGTTTGTTTCCTCTTGAAGTACCCCATGCAGAGACTGGCGAAGAACACTTTCGTTTGAAAGGCGTTGCCAAGCTTCCAAAAAACTACTAGTTTGCTGAAATCTCAGCAAACATTTTTTCACCAAATCTTGATGATACTTGGTGGTAATGATCAGTTCACTAAGCCCACTTGGCTGCCCAATTTTTACTCTTCTAGGTTCAAGCGTTCGTTTCCAGTAACAGTTTGAATTTTTAGGTTTCACTCTGTTTTCTGTTATATAGATAGATGTGTTTGAAACTCTAAATCAAACACGGTTTGTGCTAGCTCCTTGAAACTTGACAAAATGAAGTAGTTCTAAGTTCTATCTCTATGGTTTATTTCCTCTTGAAGTACCCCATGCAGAGACTGGCGAAAAACACTTTCGTTTGAAAGGGGTTGCCAAGCTTCCAAAAAAGTACTAGTTTGCTGAAATCTCAGCAAACATTTTTTCACCAAATCTTGATGATACTTGGTGGTAATGATCAGTTCACTAATCCCACTTGGCTGCCCAACTTTCACTCTTCTAGGTTCAAGCGTTCGTTTCCAGTAACAGTTTGAATTTTTAGGTTTCACTCTGTTTTCTGCTATATAGATAGATGTGTTTGAAACTCTAAATCAAACACGGTTTGTGCTAGCTCCGTGAAACTTGACAAAATGAAGTAGTTCTAAGTTGTATCTCTATGGTTTGTTTCCTCTTGAAGTACCCCATGCAGAGACTGGCGAAGAACACTTTCGTTTGAAAGGGGTTGCCAAGCTTCCCAAAAACTACTCATTTGCTGAAATCTCAGCAAACATTTTTTCACCAAATCTTGATGATACTTGGTGGTAATGATCAGTTCACTAAGCCCACTTGGCTGCCCAATTTTCACTCTCTAGGTTCAAGCGTTCGTTTCCAGTAACACTTTGAAATTTTAGGTTTCACTCTGTTTTCTGCTATATAGATAGATGTGTTTGAAACTCTAAATCAAACACGGTTTGTGCTAGCTCCGTGAAACTTGACAAAATGAAGTAGTTCTAAGTTCTATCTCTATGGTTTGTTTCCTCTTGAAGTACCCATGCAGAGACTGGCGAAGAACACTTTCATTTGAAAGGGGTTGCCAAGCTTCCAAAAAACTTCTCGTTTGCTGAAATCTCAGCAAACATTTTTTCACCAAATCTTGATGATACTTGGTGGTAATGATCAGTTCACTAAGCCCACTTGGCTGCCCAATTTTCACTCTTCTAGGTTCAAGCGTTCGTTTCCAGTAACACTTTGAATTTTTAGGTTTCACTCTGTTTTCTGTTATATAGATAGATGTGTTTGAAACTCTAAATCAAACACGGTTTGTGCTAGCTCCTTGAAACTTGACAAAATGAAGTAGTTCTAAGTTCTATCTCTATGGTTTGTTTCCTCTGAAGTACCCAAAGCAGAGACTGGGGAAAAACACTTTCGTTTGAAAGGGGTTGCCAAGCTTCCAAAAAACTACTAGTTTGCTGAAATCTCAGCAAACATTTTTTCACCAAATCTTGATGATACTTGGTGGTAATGATCAGTTCACTAATCCCACTTGTCTGCCCAACTTTCACTCTTCTAGGTTCAAGCGTTCGTTTCCAGTAACAGTTTGAATTTTTAGGTTTCACTCTGTTTTCTGCTATATAGATAGATGTGTTTGAAACTCTAAATCAAACACGGTTTGTGCTAGCTCCGTGAAACTTGACAAAATGAAGTAGTTCTAAGTTCTATCTCTATGGTTTGTTTCCTCTTGAAGTACCCCATGCAGAGACTGGCGAAGAACACTTTCGTTTGAAAGGGGTTGCCAAGCTTCCAAAAAACTACTCGTTTGCTGAAATCTCAGCAAACATTTTTTCACCAAATCTTGATGATACTTGGTGGTATTGATCAGTTCACTAAGCCCATTTGGCTGCCCAATTTTCACTCTTCTAGGTTCAAGCGTTCGTTTCCAGTAACACTTTGAAATTTTAGGTTTCACTCTGTTTTCTGCTATATAAATAGATGTGTTTGAAACTCTAAATCAAACACGGTTTGTGCTAGCTCCGTGAAACTTGACAAAATGTAGTAGTTCTACGTTCTATCTCTATGGTTTGTTTCCTCTTGAAGTACCCCATGCAGAGACTGGCGAAGAACACTTTCATTTGAAAGGGGTTGCCAAGCTTCCAAAAAACTTCTCGTTTGCTGAAATCTCAGCAAACATTTTTTCACCAAATCTTGATGATACTTGGTGGTAATGATCAGTTCACTAAGCCAACTTGGCTGCCCAATTTTCACTCTTCTAGGTTCAAGCGTTCGTTTCCAGTAACAGTTTGAATATTTAGGTTTCACTCTGTTTTCTGTTATATAGATAGATGTGTTTGAAACTCTAAATCAAACACGGTTTGTGCTAGCTCCTTGAAACTTGACAAAATGAAGTAGTTCTAAGTTCTATCTCTATGGTTTGTTTCCTCTTGACGTACCCCATGCAGAGATTGGCGAAAAACACTTTCGTTTGAAAGGGGTTGCCAAGCTTCCAAAAAACTACTAGT
>NW_027510173.1:0-35916 GCF_048772815.1 Callospermophilus lateralis | reverse complement strand
AAACGAATGCTTCAACCTAGGAGAACGAAACTTGAACATCCTCGTTTTATTGGTGTACTGCTCATTACTTGAAATTATCATGAAGGTCGGAAAAAAAAATATGTTGAGATTTCAGGAGACTGTAGTATTTTGGCAGCCATACAACGCCTTTCATTGAATGTGTCTTTCGTCAGTCTCTGCTTAGGTCTACATCCAGAGGAAACAAAAAATAAAAATAGAATGTAGAACTACTTCACTGTTTCAAGTTTCAAAAAGCTAGCACAAACCGTGTTTGATTTAGAGTTCGAACTACATTTGTCAATATAGGAGGAAACAGAGTGAAACCAAAAAATTCAAACTGTTACTCCAATGAATGCTTCAATCTAGGAGAACTAAACTTTGGCATCCAAGTGGGATTGGTGTACTGATCATTACTTGAAAGTATCATGAAGATTGGATGAAAAAATATATGTTGAGATTTCAGGAGACTCTAGTGTGTTGGAAGTTTGGCAACCCCTTTCAGTATAAGTGTTATTCGCCAGTCCCAGCTTTAGGATACAAGAGGAAACAAACCTTAGAGATAGAACGTAGAACTACTTTATTGTGTCAAGTTTCAAGAAGCTAGCACAAACCATGTTTGATTTAGAGTTCGAAATGCATCTGTCAATATAGGAGAAAACAGAGTGAATACTAAAAATTCAAACTGTTACTGCAAACGAATGCTTCAACCTAGGAGAACGAAACTTGAACATCCACGTTTTATTGGTGTACTGCTCATTACTTGAAATTATCATGAAGGTCGGAAAAAAAAATATGTTGCGATTTCAGGAGACTGTAGTATTTTCGCAGCCTAAACGCCTTTCATTGAATGTGTCTTTCGTCAGTCTCTGCATAGGTCTACATCCAGAGGAAACAAAAAATAAAAGTAGAATGTAGAACTACTTTACTGTTTCAAGTTTCAAGAAGCTAGCACAAACCGTGTTTGATTTAGAGTTCGAACTACATTTGTCAATATAGGAGAAAACAGAGAGAAACCTAAAAATTCAAACTGTTACTCCAAAAGAATGCTTCAATCTAGGAGAACTAAACTTTGGCATCCAAGTGGGATTGGTGTACTGATCATTACTTGAAAGTATCATGAAGATTGGATGAAAAAATATATGTTGAGATTTCAGGAGACTCTAGTGTGTTGGAAGTTTGGCAACCCCTTTCAGTATAAGTGTTATTCGCCAGTCCCAGCTTTAGGATACAAGAGGAAACAAACCTTAGAGATAGAACGTAGAACTACTTTATTGTGTCAAGTTTCAAGAAGCTAGCACAAACCGTGTTTGATTTAGAGTTCTAACTGCATCAGTCAATATAGGAGAAAACAGAGTGAAACCTATAATTTCTAACTGTTCCTGCAAACGAATGCTACAACCTAGAAGAACAAAACTTGGGCATCCACGTTTGATTGGTGTACTGATCAATACTTGAAAGAATCATGAAGATTGGATGAAAAAATATATGTTGGGATTTCAGGAGACGGTAGTTTTTTGGAAGCTTAACAACGCCTTCCATTGAAAGTGTTATTCCCCAGTCTCTGCTTAAGGCTACATCAAGAGGACACAAACCTTAGAGATAGAACGTAGAACTACTTTATTGTGTCAAGTTTCAAGAAGCTAGCACAAACCATGTTTGATTTAGAGTTCGAACTGCATCTGTCAATATAGGAGAAAACAGAGTGAAAACTAAAAATTCAAACTGTTACTGCAAACGAATGCTTCAACCTAGGAGAACGAAACTTGAACATCCTCGTTTTATTGGTGTACTGCTCATTACTTGAAATTATCATGAAGTTCGGAAAAAAAAAATATGTTGAGATTTCAGGAGACTGTAGTATTTTGGCAGCCTAACAACGCCTTTCATTGAATGTGTCTTTCGTCAGTCTCTGCTTAGGTCTACATCCAGAGGAAACAAAAAATAAAAATAGAATGTAGAACTACTTTACTGTTTCAAGTTTCAAGAAGATAGCACAAACCGTGTTTGATTTAGAGTTCGAACTACATTTGTCAATATAGGAGGAAACAGAGTGAAACCTAAAAATTCAACCTGTTACTCCAAAAGAATGCTTCAATCTAGCAGAACTAAACTTTGGCATCCAAGTGGGATTGGTGTACTGATCATTACTTGAAAGTATCATGAAGATTGGATGAAAAAATATATGTTGAGATTTCAGGAGACTCTAGTGTGTTGGAAGATTGGCAACCCCTTTCAGTATAAGTGTTATTCGCCAGTCCCAGCTTTAGGATACAAGAGGAAACAAACCTTAGAGATAGAACGTAGAACTACTTTACTGTGTCAAGTTTCAAGAAGCTAGCACAAACCGTGTTTGATTTAGAGTTCTAACTGCATCTGTCAATATAGGAGAAAACAGAGTGAAACCTATAATTTCTAACTGTTCCTGCAAACGAATGCTACAACCTAGAAGAACAAAACTTGGGTATCCACGTTTGATTGGTGTACTGATCAATACTTGAAAGAATCATGAAGATTGGATGAAAAAATATATGTTGAGATTTCAGGAGACGGTAGTTTTTTGGAAGCTTAACAACGCCTTTCATTGAAAGAGTTATTCGCCAGTCTCTGCTTAAGGCTACACCAAGAGGAAACAAACCTTAGAGATAGAACGTAGAACTACTTTATTGTGTCAAGTTTCAAGAAGCTAGCACAAACCATGTTTGATTTAGAGTTCGAACTGCATCTGTCTATATAGGAGAAAACAGAGTGAAAACTAAAAATTCAAACTGTTACTGCAAACGAATGCTTCAACCTAGGAGAACGAAACTTGAACATCCTCGTTTTATTGGTGTACTGCTCATTACTTGAAATTATCATGAAGGTCGGAAAAAAAAATATGTTGAGATTTCAGGAGACTGTAGTATTTTGGCAGCCAAACAACGCCTTTCATTGAATGTGTCTTTCGTCAGTCTCTGCTTAGGTCTACATCCAGAGGAAACAAAAAATAAAAATAGAATGTAGAACTACTTCACTGTTTCAAGTTTCAAGAAGCTAGCACAAACCGTGTTTGATTTAGAGTTCGAACTACATTTGTCAATATAGGAGGAAACAGAGTGAAACCAAAAAATTCAAACTGTTACTCCAATGAATGCTTCAATCTAGGAGAACTAAACTTTGGCATCCAAGTGGGATTGGTGTACTGATCATTACTTGAAAGTATCATGAAGATTGGATGAAAAAATATATGTTGAGATTTCAGGAGACTCTAGTGTGTTGGAAGTTTGGCAACCCCTTTCAGTATAAGTGTTATTCGCCAGTCCCAGCTTTAGGATACAAGAGGAAACAAACCTTAGAGATAGAACGTAGAACTACTTTATTGTGTCAAGTTTCAAGAAGCTAGCACAAACCATGTTTGATTTAGAGTTCGAACTGCATCTGTCAATATAGGAGAAAACAGAGTGAATACTAAAAATTCAAACTGTTACTGCAAACGAATGCTTCAACCTAGGAGAACGAAACTTGAACATCCACGTTTTATTGGTGTACTGCTCATTACTTGAAATTATCATGAAGGTCGGAAAAAAAAATATGTTGCGATTTCAGGAGACTGTAGTATTTTCGCAGCCTAACAACGCCTTTCATTGAATGTGTCTTTCGTCAGTCTCTGCATAGGTCTACATCCAGAGGAAACAAAAAATAAAAGTAGAATGTAGAACTACTTTACTGTTTCAAGTTTCAAGAAGCTAGCACAAACCGTGTTTGATTTAGAGTTCGAACTACATTTGTCAATATAGGAGAAAACAGAGAGAAACCTCAAAATTCAAACTGTTACTCCAAAAGAAAGCTTCAATCTAGGAGAACTAAACTTTGGCATCCAAGTGGGATTGGTGTACTGATCATTACTTGAAAGTATCATGAAGATTGGATGAAAAAATATATGTTGAGATTTCAGGAGACTCTAGTGTGTTGGAAGTTTGGCAACCCCTTTCAGTATAAGTGTTATTCGCCAGTCCCAGCTTTAGGATACAAGAGGAAACAAACCTTAGAGATAGAACGTAGAACTACTTTATTGTGTCAAGTTTCAAGAAGCTAGCACAAACCGTGTTTGATTTAGAGTTCTAACTGCATCTGTCAATATAGGAGAAAACAGAGTGAAACCTATAATTTCTAACTGTTCCTGCAAACGAATGCTACAACCTAGAAGAACAAAACTTGGGCATCCACGTTTGATTGGTGTACTGATCAATACTTGAAAGAATCATGAAGATTGGATGAAAAAATATATGTTGGGATTTCAGGAGACGGTAGTTTTTTTGGAAGCTTAACAACGCCTTCCATTGAAAGTGTTATTCGCCAGTCTCTGCTTAAGGCTACATCAAGAGGAAACAAACCTTAGAGATAGAACGTAGAACTACTTTATTGTGTCAAGTTTCAAGAAGCTAGCACAAACCATGTTTGATTTAGAGTTCGAACTGCATCTGTCAATATAGGAGAAAACAGAGTGAAAACTAAAAATTCAAACTGTTACTGCAAACGAATGCTTCAACCTAGGAGAACGAAACTTGAACATCCTCGTTTTATTGGTGTACTGCTCATTACTTGAAATTATCATGAAGTTCGGAAAAAAAAATATGTTGAGATTTCAGGAGACTGTAGTATTTTGGCAGCCTAACAACGCCTTTCATTGAATGTGTCTTTCGTCAGTCTCTGCTTAGGTCTACATCCAGAGGAAACAAAAAATAAAAATAGAATGTAGAACTACTTTACTGTTTCAAGTTTCAAGAAGCTAGCACAAACCGTGTTTGATTTAGAGTTCGAACTACATTTGTCAATATAGGAGGAAACAGAGTGAAACCTAAAAATTCAACCTGTTACTCCAAAAGAATGCTTCAATCTAGCAGAACTAAACTTTGGCATCCAAGTGGGATTGGTGTACTGATCATTACTTGAAAGTATCATGAAGATTGGATGAAAATATATATGTTGAGATTTCAGGAGACTCTAGTGTGTTGGATGATTGGCAACCCCTTTCAGTATAAGTGTTATTCGCCAGTCCCAGCTTTAGGATACAAGAGGAAACAAACCTTAGAGATAGAACGTAGAACTACTTTACTGTGTCAAGTTTCAAGAAGCTAGCACAAACCGTGTTTGATTTAGAGTTCTAACTGCATCTGTCAATATAGGAGAAAACAGAGTGAAACCTATAATTTCTAACTGTTCCTGCAAACGAATGCTACAACCTAGAAGAACAAAACTTGGGTATCCCCGTTTGATTGGTGTACTGATCAATACTTGAAAGAATCATGAAGATTGGATGAAAAGATATATGTTGAGATTTCAGGAGACGGTAGTTTTTTGGAAGCTTAACAATGCCTTTCATTGAAAGAGTTATTCGCCAGTCTCTGCTTAAGGCTACATCAAGAGGAAACAAACCTTAGAGATAGAACGTAGAACTACTTTATTGTGTCAAGTTTCAAGAAGCTAGCACAAACCATGTTTGATTTAGAGTTTGAACTGCATCTGTCAATATAGGAGAAAACAGAGTGAAAACTAAAAATTCAAACTGTTACTGCAAACGAATGCTTCAACCTAGGAGAATGAAACTTGAACATCCACGTTTTATTGGTGTACTGCTCATTACTTGAAATTATCATGAAGGTCAGAAAAAAAATATGTTGAGATTTCAGGAGACTGTAGTATTTTGGCAGCCTAACAACGCCTTTCATGGAATGTGTCTTTCGTCAGTCTCTGCTTAGGTCTACATGCAGAGGAAACAAAAAATAAAAATAGAATGCAGAACTACTTTACTGTTTCAAGTTTCAAGAAGCTAGCACAAACCGTGTTTGATTTAGAGTTCGAACTACATTTGTCAATATAGAAGGAAACAGAGTGAAACCAAAAAATTCAAACTGTTACTCCAATGAATGCTTCAATCTAGGAGAACTAAACTTTGGCATCCAAGTGGGATTGGTGTACTGATCATTACTTGAAATTATCATGAAGATTGGATGAAAAAATATATGTTGAGATTTCAGGAGACTCTAGTGTGTTGGAAGTTTGGCAACCCCTTTCAGTATAAGTGTTATTCGCCAGTCCCAGCTTTAGGATACAAGAGGAAACAAACCTTAGAGATAGAACGTAGAACTACTTTATTGTGTCAAGTTTCAAGAAGCTAGCACAAACCATGTTTGATTTAGAGTTCGAACTGCATCTGTCAATATAGGAGAAAACAGAGTGAATACTAAAAATTCAAACTGTTACTGCAAACGAATGCTTCAACCTAGGAGAACGAAACTTGAACATCCACGTTTTATTGGTGTACTGCTCATTACTTGAAATTATCATGAAGGTCGGAAAAAAAATATGTTGCGATTTCAGGAGACTGTAGTATTTTCGCAGCCTAACAACGCCTTTCATTGAATGTGTCTTTCGTCAGTCTCTGCATAGGTCTACATCCAGAGGAAACAAAAAATAAAAGTAGAATGTAGAACTACTTTACTGTTTCAAGTTTCAAGAAGCTAGCACAAACCGTGTTTGATTTAGAGTTCGAACTACATTTGTCAATATAGGAGAAAACAGAGAGAAACCTAAAAATTCAAACTGTTACTCCAAAAGAATGCTTCAATCTAGGAGAACTAAACTTTGGCATCCAAGTGGGATTGGTGTACTGATCATTACTTGAAAGTATCATGAAGATTGGATGAAAAAATATATGTTGAGATTTCAGGAGACTCTAGTGTGTTGGAAGTTTGGCAACCCCTTTCAGTATAAGTGTTATTCGCCAGTCCCAGCTTTAGGATACAAGAGGAAACAAACCTTAGAGATAGAACGTAGAACTACTTTGTTGTGTCAAGTTTCAAGAAGCTAGCACAAACCGTGTTTGATTTAGAGTTCTAACTGCATCTGTCAATATAGGAGAAAACAGAGTGAAACCTATAATTTCTAACTGTTCCTGCAAACGAATGCTACAACCTAGAAGAACAAAACTTGGGCATCCACGTTTGATTGGTGTACTGATCAATACTTGAAAGAATCATGAAGATTGGATGAAAAAATATATGTTGGGATTTCAGGAGACGGTAGTTTTTTTGGAAGCTTAACAACGCCTTCCATTGAAAGTGTTATTCCCCAGTCTCTGCTTAAGGCTACATCAAGAGGAAACAAACCTTAGAGATAGAACGTAGAACTACTTTATTGTGTCAAGTTTCAAGAAGCTAGCACAAACCATGTTTGATTTAGAGTTCGAACTGCATCTGTCAATATAGGAGAAAACAGAGTGAAAACTAAAAATTCAAACTGTTACTGCAAACGAATGCTTCAACCTAGGAGAACGAAACTTGAACATCCTCGTTTTATTGGTGTACTGCTCATTACTTGAAATTATCATGAAGTTCGGGAAAAAAAATATGTTGAGATTTCAGGAGACTGTAGTATTTTGGCAGCCTAACAACGCCTTTCATTGAATGTGTCTTTCGTCAGTCTCTGCTTAGGTCTACATCCAGAGGAAACAAAAAATAAAAATAGAATGTAGAACTACTTTACTGTTTCAAGTTTCAAGAAGCTAGCACAAACCGTGTTTGATTTAGAGTTCGAACTACATTTGTCAATATAGGAGGAAACAGAGTGAAACCTAAAAATTCAACCTGTTACTCCAAAAGAATGCTTCAATCTAGCAGAACTAAACTTTGGCATCCAAGTGGGATTGGTGTACTGATCATTACTTGAAAGTATCATGAAGATTGGATGAAAATATATATGTTGAGATTTCAGGAGACTCTAGTGTGTTGGAAGATTGGCAACCCCTTTCAGTATAAGTGTTATTCGCCAGTCCCAGCTTTAGGATACAAGAGGAAACAAACCTTAGAGATAGAACGTAGAACTACTTTACTGTGTCAAGTTTCAAGAAGCTAGCACAAACCGTGTTTGATTTAGAGTTCTAACTGCATCTGTCAATATAGGAGAAAACAGAGTGAAACCTATAATTTCTAACTGTTCCTGCAAACGAATGCTACAACCTAGAAGAACAAAACTTGGGTATCCACGTTTGATTGGTGTACTGATCAATACTTGAAAGAATCATGAAGATTGGATGAAAAAATATATGTTGAGATTTCAGGAGACGGTAGTTTTTTGGAAGCTTAACAACGCCTTTCATTGAAAGTGTTATTCGCCAGTCTCTGCTTAAGGCTACATCAAGAGGAAACAAACCTTAGAGATAGAACGTAGAACTACTTTATTGTGTCAAGTTTCAAGAAGCTAGCACAAACCATGTTTGATTTAGAGTTTGAACTGCATCTGTCAATATAGGAGAAAACAGAGTGAAAACTAAAAATTCAAACTGTTACTGCAAACGAATGCTTCAACCTAGGAGAACGAAACTTGAAAATCCACGTTTTATTGGTGTACTGCTCATTACTTGAAATTATCATGAAGGTCAGAAAAAAAATATGTTGAGATTTCAGGAGACTGTAGTATTTTGGCAGCCTAACAACGCCTTTCATGGAATGTGTCTTTCGTCAGTCTCTGCTTAGGTCTACATGCAGAGGAAACAAAAAATAAAAATAGAATGCAGAACTACTTTACTGTTTCAAGTTTCAAGAAGCTAGCACAAACCGTGTTTGATTTAGAGTTCGAACTACATTTGTCAATATAGGAGAAAACAGAGTGAAACCTAAAAATTCAAACTGTTACTCCAAAAAAATGCTTCAATCTAGGAGAACTAAGTTTTGGCATCCAAGTGGTATTGGTGTACTGATCATTACTTGAAAGTATCATGAAGATTGGATGAAAAAATATATGTTGAGATTTCAGGAGAATCTAGTGTGTTGGAAGTTTGGCAACCCCTTTCAGTATAAGTGTTATTCGCCAGTCCCAGCTTTAGGATACAAGAGGAAACAAACCTTAGAGATAGAACGTAGAACTACTTTATTGTGTCAAGTTTCAAGAAGCTAGCACAAACCGTGTTTGATTTAGAGTTCTAACTGCATCTGTCAATATAGGAGAAAACAGAGTGAAACCTATAATTTCTAACTGTTCCTGCAAACGAATGCTACAACCTAGAAGAACAAAACTTGGGCATCCACGTTTGATTGGTGTACTGATCAATACTTGAAAGAATCATGAAGATTGGATGAAAATATGTATGTTGAGATTTCAGGAGAAAGTAGTTTTTTGGAAGCTTAACAAAGCCTTTCATTGAAAGTGTTATTCGCCAGTCTCTGCTTAAGGCTACATCAAGAGGAAACAAACCTTAGAATTAGAACGTAGAACTACTTTATTGTGTCAAGTTTCAAGAATCTAGCACAAACCATGTTTGATTTAGAGTTCGAACTGCATCTGTCAATATAGGAGAAAACAGAGTGAAAACTAAAAATTCAAACTGTTACTGCAAACGAATGCTTCAACCTAGGAGAACGAAACTTGAACATCCACGTTTTATTGGTGTACTGCTCATTACTTGAAATTATCATTAAGGTCGGAAAAAAAATATGTTGATATTTCAGGAGACTGTAGTATTTTGGCAGCCTAACAACGCCTTTTATTGAATGTGTCTTTCGTCAGTCTCTGCTTAGGTCTACATCCAGAGGAAACAAAAAATAAAAATAGAATGTAGAACTACTTTACTGTTTCAAGTTTCAAGAAGCTAGCACAAACCGTGTTTGATTTAGAGTTCGAACTACATTTGTCAATATAGGAGAAAACAGAGTGAAACCTAAAAATTCAAACTGTTACTCCAAAAGAATGCTTCAATCTAGGAGAACTAAACTTTGGCATCCAAGTGGGATTGGTGTACTGACCATTACTTGAAAGTATCATGAAGATTGAATGAAAAAATATATGTTGAGATTTCAGGAGACTCTAGTGTGTTGGAAGTTTGGCAACCCCTTTCAGTATAAGTGTTATTCGCCAGTCCCAGCTTTAGGATACAAGAGGAAACAAACCTTAGAGATAGAACGTAGAACTACTTTATTGTGTCAAGTTTCAAGAAGCTAGCACAAACCATGTTTCATTTAGATTTCGAACAGCATCTGTCAATATAGGAGAAAACAGAGTGAATACTAAAAATTCAAACTGTTACTGCAAACGAATGCTTCAACCTAGGAGAACGAAACTTGAACATCCACGTTTTATTGGTGTACTGCTCATTACTTGAAATTATCATGAAGGTCAGAAAAAAAAATATGTTGAGATTTCAGGAGACTGTAGTATTTTCGCAGCCTAACAACGCCTTTCATTGAATGTGTCTTTTGTCTGTCTCTGCATAGGTCTACATCCAGAGGAAACAAAAAATAAAAGTAGAATGTAGAACTACTTTACTGTTTCAAGTTTCAAGAAGCTAGCACAAACCGTGTTTGATTTAGAGTTCGAACTACATTTGTCAATATAGGAGGAAACAGAGTGAAACCTAAAAATTCAACCTGTTACTCCAAAAGAATGCTTCAATCTAGCAGAACTAAACTTTGGCATCCAAGTGGGATTGGTGTACTGATCATTACTTGAAAGTATCATGAAGATTGGATGAAAATATATATGTTGAGATTTCAGGAGACTCTAGTGTGTTGGAAGATTGGCAACCCCTTTCAGTATAAGTGTTATTCGCCAGTCCCAGCTTTAGGATACAAGAGGAAACAAACCTTAGAGATAGAACGTAGAACTACTTTACTGTGTCAAGTTTCAAGAAGCTAGCACAAACCGTGTTTGATTTAGAGTTCTAACTGCATCTGTCAATATAGGAGAAAACAGAGTGAAACCTATAATTTCTAACTGTTCCTGCAAACGAATGCTACAACCTAGAAGAACAAAACTTGGGCATCCACGTTTGATTGGTGTACTGATCAATACTTGAAAGAATCATGAAGATTGGATGAAAAAATATATGTTGAGATTTCAGGAGACGGTAGTTTTTTGGAAGCTTAACAACGCCTTTCATTGAAAGAGTTATTCGCCAGTCTCTGCTTAAGGCTACATCAAGAGGAAACAAACCTTAGAGATAGAACGTAGAACTACTTTATTGTGTCAAGTTTCAAGAAGCTAGCACAAACCATGTTTGATTTAGAGTTTGAACTGCATCTGTCAATATAGGAGAAAACAGAGTGAAAACTAAAAATTCAAACTGTTACTGCAAACGAATGCTTCAACCTAGGAGAACGAAACTTGAACATCCACGTTTTATTGGTGTACTGCTCATTACTTGAAATTATCATGAATGTCAGAAAAAAAATATGTTGAGATTTCAGGAGACTGTAGTATTTTGGCAGCCTAACAACGCCTTTCATGGAATGTGTCTTTCGTCAGTCTCTGCTTAGGTCTACATGCAGAGGAAACAAAAAATAAAAATAGAATGCAGAACTACTTTACTGTTTCAAGTTTCAAGAAGCTAGCACAAACCGTGTTTGATTTAGAGTTCGAACTACATTTGTCAATATAGGAGAAAACAGAGTGAAACCTAAAAATTCAAACTGTTACTCCAAAAGATTGCTTCAATCTAGGAGAACTAAACTTTGGCATCCAAGTGGGATTGGTGTACTGATCATTACTTGAAAGTATCATGAAGATTGGATGAAAAAATATATGTTGAGATTTCAGGAGACTCTAGTGTGTTGGAAGTTTGGCAACCCCTTTCAGTATAAGTGTTATTCGCCAGTCCCAGCTTTAGGATACAAGAGTAAACAAACCTTAGAGATAGAACGTAGAACTACTTTATTGTGTCAAGTTTCAAGAAGCTAGCACAAACCGTGTTTGATTTAGAGTTCTAACTGCATCTGTCAATATAGGAGAAAACAGAGTGAAACCTATAATTTCTAACAGTTCCTGCAAACGAATGCTACAACCTAGAAGAACAAAACTTGGGTATCCACGTTTGATTGGTGTACTGATCAATACTTGAAAGAATCATGAAGATTGGATGAAAAAATATATGTTGAGATTTCAGGAGACGGTAGTTTTTTGGAAGCTTAACAACGCCTTTCATTGAAAGAGTTATTCGCCAGTCTCTGCTTAAGGCTACATCAAGAGGAAACAAACCTTAGAGATAGAACGTAGAACTACTTTATTGTGTCAAGTTTCAAGAAGCTAGCACAAACCATGTTTGATTTAGAGTTTGAACTGCATCTGTCAATATAGGAGAAAACAGAGTGAAAACTAAAAATTCAAACTGTTACTGCAAACGAATGCTTCAATCTAGGAGAACGAAACTTGAACATCCACGTTTTATTGGTGTACTGCTCATTACTTGAAATTATCATGAATGTCAGAAAAAAAATATGTTGAGATTTCAGGAGACTGTAGTATTTTGGCAGCCTAACAACGCCTTTCATGGAATGTGTCTTTCGTCAGTCTCTGCTTAGGTCTACATGCAGAGGAAACAAAAAATAAAAATAGAATGCAGAACTACTTTACTGTTTCAAGTTTCAAGAAGCTAGCACAAACCGTGTTTGATTTAGAGTTCGAACTACATTTGTCAATATAGGAGAAAACAGAGTGAAACCTAAAAATTCAAACTGTTACTCCAAAAGATTGCTTCAATCTAGGAGAACTAAACTTTGGCATCCAAGTGGGATTGGTGTACTGATCATTACTTGAAAGTATCATGAAGATTGGATGAAAAAATATATGTTGAGATTTCAGGAGACTCTAGTGTGTTGGAAGTTTGGCAACCCCTTTCAGTATAAGTGTTATTCGCCAGTCCCAGCTTTAGGATACAAGAGTAAACAAACCTTAGAGATAGAACGTAGAACTACTTTATTGTGTCAAGTTTCAAGAAGCTAGCACAAACCGTGTTTGATTTAGAGTTCTAACTGCATCTGTCAATATAGGAGAAAACAGAGTGAAACCTATAATTTCTAACAGTTCCTGCAAACGAATGCTACAACCTAGAAGAACAAAACTTGGGCATCCACGTTTGATTGGTGTACTGATCAATACTTGAAAGAATCATGAAGATTGGATGAAAATATGTATGTTGAGATTTCAGGAGAAGGTAGTTTTTTGGAAGCTTAACAAAGCCTTTCATTGAAAGTGTTATTCGCCAGTCTCTGCTTAAGGCTACATCAAGAGGAAACAAACCTTAGAGTTAGAACGTAGAACTACTTTATTGTGTCAAGTTTCAAGAAGCTAGCACAAACCATGTTTGATTTAGAGTTCGAACTGCATCTGTCAATATAGGAGAAAACAGAGTGAAAACTAAAAATTCAAACTGTTACTGCAAACGAATGCTTCAACCTAGGAGAACGAAACTTGAACATCCACGTTTTATTGGTGTACTGCTCATTACTTGAAATTATCATGAAGGTCGGAAAAAAAATATGTTGATATTTCAGGAGACTGTAGTATTTTGGCAGCCTAACAACGCCTTTCATTGAATGTGTCTTTCGTCAGTCTCTGCTTAGGTCTACATCCAGAGGAAACAAAAAATAAAAATAGAATGTAGAACTACTTTACTGTTTCAAGTTTCAAGAAGCTAGCACAAACCGTGTTTGATTTAGAGTTCGAACTACATTTGTCAATATAGGAGAAAACAGAGTGAAACCAAAAAATTCAAACTGTTACTCCAAAAGAATGCTTCAATCTAGGAGAACTAAACTTTGGCATCCAAGTGGGATTGGTGTACTGATCATTACTTGAAAGTATCATGAATATTGGATGAAAAAATATATGTTGAGATTTCAGGAGACTCTAGTGTGTTGGAAGTTTGGCAACCCCTTTCAGTATAAGTGTTATTCGCCAGTCCCAGCTTTAGGATACAAGAGGAAACAAACCTTAGAGATAGAACGTAGAACTACTTTATTGTGTCAAGTTTCAAGAAGCTAGCACAAACCGTGTTTGATTTAGAGTTCTAACTGCATCTGTCAATATAGGAGAAAACAGAGTGAAACCTATAATTTCTAACTGTTCCTGCAAACGAATGCTACAACCTAGAAGAACAAAACTTGGGCATCCACGTTTGATTGGTGTACTGATCAATACTTGAAAGAATCATGAAGATTGGATGAAAAAATATATGTTGAGATTTCAGGAGACAGTAGTTTTTTGGAAGCTTAACAACGCCTTTCATTGAAAGTGTTATTCGCCAGTCTCTGCTTAAGGCTACATCAAGAGGAAACAAACCTTAGAGATAGAACGTAGAACTACTTTATTGTGTCAAGTTTCAAGAAGCTAGCACAAACCATGTTTGATTTAGAGTTCGAAATGCATCTGTCAATATAGGAGAAAACAGAGTGAAAACTAAAAATTCAAACTGTTACTGCAAACGAATGCTTCAACCTAGGAGAACGGAACTTGAACATCCACGTTTTATTGGTGTACTGCTCATTACTTGAAATTATCATGAAGGTCGGAAAAAAAATATGTTGGGATTTCAGGAGCCTGTAGTATTTTGGCAGCCTAACAACGCCTTTCATTGAATGTGTCTTTCGTCAGTCTCTGCTTAGGTCTACATCCAGAGGAAACAAAAAATAAAAATAGAATGCAGAACTACTTTACTGTTTCAAGTTTCAAGAAGCTAGCACAAACCCTGTTTGATTTAGAGTTCGAACTACATTTGTCAATATAGGAGAAAACAGAGTGAAACCTAAAAATTCAAACTGTTACTCCAAAAGAATGCTACAATCTAGGAGAACTAAACTTTGGCATCCAAGTGGGATTGGTGTACTGATCATTACTTGAAAGTATCATGAAGATTGGATGAAAAAAATATATGTTGAGATTTCAGGAGACTCTAGTGTGTTGGAAGTTTGGCAACCCCTTTCAGTATAAGTGTTATTCGCCATTCCCAGCTTTAGGATACAAGAGGAGACAAACCTTAGAGATAGAACGTAGAACTACTTTATTGTGTCAAGTTTCAAGAAGCTAGCACAAACCGTGTTTGATTTAGAGTTCGAACTGCATCTGTCAATATTGGAGAAAACAGAGTGAAACCTATAATTTCTAAATGTTCCTGCAAACGAATGCTACAACCTAGAAGAACAAAACTTGGGCATCCACGTTTGATTGGTGTACTGATCAATACTTGAAAGAATCATGAAGATTGGATGAAAAAATATATGTTGAGATTTCAGGAGACGGTAGTTTTTTGGAAGCTTAACAACGCCTTTCATTGAAAGAGTTATTCGCCAGTCTCTGCTTAAGGCTACATCAAGAGGAAACAAACCTTAGAGATAGAACGTAGAACTACTTTATTGTGTCAAGTTTCAAGAAGCTAGCACAAACCATGTTTGATTTAGAGTTTGAACTGCATCTGTCAATATAGGAGAAAACAGAGTGAAAACTAAAAATTCAAACTGTTACTGCAAACGAATGCTTCAATCTAGGAGAACGAAACTTGAACATCCACGTTTTATTGGTGTACTGCTCATTACTTGAAATTATCATGAATGTCAGAAAAAAAATATGTTGAGATTTCAGGAGACTGTAGTATTTTGGCAGCCTAACAACGCCTTTCATGGAATGTGTCTTTCGTCAGTCTCTGCTTAGGTCTACATGCAGAGGAAACAAAAAATAAAAATAGAATGCAGAACTACTTTACTGTTTCAAGTTTCAAGAAGCTAGCACAAACCGTGTTTGATTTAGAGTTCGAACTACATTTGTCAATATAGGAGAAAACAGAGTGAAACCTAAAAATTCAAACTGTTACTCCAAAAGATTGCTTCAATCTAGGAGAACTAAACTTTGGCATCCAAGTGGGATTGGTGTACTGATCATTACTTGAAAGTATCATGAAGATTGGATGAAAAAATATATGTTGAGATTTCAGGAGACTCTAGTGTGTTGGAAGTTTGGCAACCCCTTTCAGTATAAGTGTTATTCGCCAGTCCCAGCTTTAGGATACAAGAGTAAACAAACCTTAGAGATAGAACGTAGAACTACTTTATTGTGTCAAGTTTCAAGAAGCTAGCACAAACCGTGTTTGATTTAGAGTTCTAACTGCATCTGTCAATATAGGAGAAAACAGAGTGAAACCTATAATTTCTAACAGTTCCTGCAAACGAATGCTACAACCTAGAAGAACAAAACTTGGGCATCCACGTTTGATTGGTGTACTGATCAATACTTGAAAGAATCATGAAGATTGGATGAAAATATGTATGTTGAGATTTCAGGAGAAGGTAGTTTTTTGGAAGCTTAACAAAGCCTTTCATTGAAAGTGTTATTCGCCAGTCTCTGCTTAAGGCTACATCAAGAGGAAACAAACCTTAGAGTTAGAACGTAGAACTACTTTATTGTGTCAAGTTTCAAGAAGCTAGCACAAACCATGTTTGATTTAGAGTTCGAACTGCATCTGTCAATATAGGAGAAAACAGAGTGAAAACTAAAAATTCAAACTGTTACTGCAAACGAATGCTTCAACCTAGGAGAACGAAACTTGAACATCCACGTTTTATTGGTGTACTGCTCATTACTTGAAATTATCATGAAGGTCGGAAAAAAAATATGTTGATATTTCAGGAGACTGTAGTATTTTGGCAGCCTAACAACGCCTTTCATTGAATGTGTCTTTCGTCAGTCTCTGCTTAGGTCTACATCCAGAGGAAACAAAAAATAAAAATAGAATGTAGAACTACTTTACTGTTTCAAGTTTCAAGAAGCTAGCACAAACCGTGTTTGATTTAGAGTTCGAACTACATTTGTCAATATAGGAGAAAACAGAGTGAAACCAAAAAATTCAAACTGTTACT
This sequence comes from Callospermophilus lateralis, assembly GCF_048772815.1. Classification (NCBI taxonomy): domain Eukaryota; kingdom Metazoa; phylum Chordata; class Mammalia; order Rodentia; family Sciuridae; genus Callospermophilus; species Callospermophilus lateralis. Next base: position 19,264 of record NW_027510173.1, on the reverse strand, counting down.
CCAAAAGAATGCTTCAATCTAGGAGAACTAAACTTTGGCATCCAAGTGGGATTGGTGTACTGATCATTACTTGAAAGTATCATGAATATTGGATGAAAAAATATATGTTGAGATTTCAGGAGACTCTAGTGTGTTGGAAGTTTGGCAACCCCTTTCAGTATAAGTGTTATTCGCCAGTCCCAGCTTTAGGATACAAGAGGAAACAAACCTTAGAGATAGAACGTAGAACTACTTTATTGTGTCAAGTTTCAAGAAGCTAGCACAAACCGTGTTTGATTTAGAGTTCTAACTGCATCTGTCAATATAGGAGAAAACAGAGTGAAACCTATAATTTCTAACTGTTCCTGCAAACGAATGCTACAACCTAGAAGAACAAAACTTGGGCATCCACGTTTGATTGGTGTACTGATCAATACTTGAAAGAATCATGAAGATTGGATGAAAAAATATATGTTGAGATTTCAGGAGACAGTAGTTTTTTGGAAGCTTAACAACGCCTTTCATTGAAAGTGTTATTCGCCAGTCTCTGCTTAAGGCTACATCAAGAGGAAACAAACCTTAGAGATAGAACGTAGAACTACTTTATTGTGTCAAGTTTCAAGAAGCTAGCACAAACCATGTTTGATTTAGAGTTCGAAATGCATCTGTCAATATAGGAGAAAACAGAGTGAAAACTAAAAATTCAAACTGTTACTGCAAACGAATGCTTCAACCTAGGAGAACGGAACTTGAACATCCACGTTTTATTGGTGTACTGCTCATTACTTGAAATTATCATGAAGGTCGGAAAAAAAATATGTTGGGATTTCAGGAGCCTGTAGTATTTTGGCAGCCTAACAACGCCTTTCATTGAATGTGTCTTTCGTCAGTCTCTGCTTAGGTCTACATCCAGAGGAAACAAAAAATAAAAATAGAATGCAGAACTACTTTACTGTTTCAAGTTTCAAGAAGCTAGCACAAACCCTGTTTGATTTAGAGTTCGAACTACATTTGTCAATATAGGAGAAAACAGAGTGAAACCTAAAAATTCAAACTGTTACTCCAAAAGAATGCTACAATCTAGGAGAACTAAACTTTGGCATCCAAGTGGGATTGGTGTACTGATCATTACTTGAAAGTATCATGAAGATTGGATGAAAAAAATATATGTTGAGATTTCAGGAGACTCTAGTGTGTTGGAAGTTTGGCAACCCCTTTCAGTATAAGTGTTATTCGCCATTCCCAGCTTTAGGATACAAGAGGAGACAAACCTTAGAGATAGAACGTAGAACTACTTTATTGTGTCAAGTTTCAAGAAGCTAGCACAAACCGTGTTTGATTTAGAGTTCGAACTGCATCTGTCAATATTGGAGAAAACAGAGTGAAACCTATAATTTCTAAATGTTCCTGCAAACGAATGCTACAACCTAGAAGAACAAAACTTGGGCATCCACGTTTGATTGGTGTACTGATCAATACTTGAAAGAATCATGAAGATTGGATGAAAAAATATATGTTTGGATTTCAGGAGACGGTAGTTTTTTGGAAGCTTAACAACGCCTTCCATTGAAAGTGTTATTCGCCAGTCTCTGCTTAAGGCTACATCAAGAGGAAACAAACCTTAGAGATAGAACGTAGAACTACTTTATTGTGTCAAGTTTCAAGAAGCTAGCACAAACCATGTTTGATTTAGAGTTCGAACTGCATCTGTCAATATAGGAGAAAACAGAGTGAAAACTAAAAATTCAAACTGTTACTGCAAACGAATGCTTCAACCTAGGAGAACGAAACTTGAACATCCTCGTTTTATTGGTGTACTGCTCATTACTTGAAATTATCATGAAGTTCGGAAAAAAAATATGTTGAGATTTCAGGAGACTGTAGTATTTTGGCAGCCTAACAACGCCTTTCATTGAATGTGTCTTTCGTCAGTCTCTGCTTAGGTCTACATCCAGAGGAAACAAAAAATAAAAATAGAATGCAGAACTACTATACTGTTTCAAGTTTCAAGAAGCTAGCACAAACCGTGTTTGATTTAGAGTTCGAACTACATTTGTCAATATAGGAGAAAACAGAGTGAAACCTAAAAATTCAAACTGTTACTCCAAAAGGTTGCTTCAATCTAGGAGAACTAAACTTTGGCATCCAAGTGGGATTGGTGTACTGATCATTACTTGAAAGTATCATGAAGATTGGATGAAAAAATATATGTTGAGATTTCAGGAGACTCTAGTGTGTTGGAAGTTTGGCAACCCCTTTCAGTATAAGTGTTATTCGCCAGTCCCAGCTTTATGATACAAGAGTAAACAAACCTTAGAGATAGAACGTAGAACTACTTTATTGTGTCAAGTTTCAAGAAGCTAGCACAAACCGTGTTTGATTTAGAGTTCTAACTGCATCTGTCAATATAGGAGAAAACAGAGTGAAACCTATAATTTCTAACTGTTCCTGCAAACGAATGCTACAACCTAGAAGAACAAAACTTGGGCATCCACGTTTGATTGGTGTACTGATCAATACTTGAAAGAATCATGAAGATTGGATGAAAAGATATATGTTGAGATTTCAGGAGACGGTAGTTTTTTGGAAGCTTAACAACGCCTTTCATTGAAAGTGTTATTCGCCAGTCTCTGCTTAAGGCTACATCAAGAGGAAACAAACCTTAGAGAGAGAACGTAGAACTACTTTATTGTGTCAAGTTTCAAGAAGCTAGCACAAACCATGTTTGATTTAGAGTTCGAACTGCATCTGTCAATATAGGAGAAAACAGAGTGAAAACTAAAAATTCAAACTGTTACTGCAAACGAATGCTTCAACCTAGGAGAACGAAACTTGAACACCCACGTTTTATTGGTGTACTGCTCATTACTTGAAATGATCATGAAGGTCGGAAAAAAAAATATGTTGAGATTTCAGGAGACTGTAGTATTTTGGCAGCCTAACAACGCCTTTCAATGAATGTGTCTTTCGTCAGTCTCTGCTTAGGTCTACATCCAGAGAAAACAAAAAATAAAAATAGAATGTAGAACCACTTTACTGTTTCAAGTTTCAAGAAGCTAGCGCAAACCGTGTTTGATTTAGAGTTCGAACTACATTTGTCAATATAGGAGAAAACAGAGTGAAACCTAAAAATTCAAACTGTTACTCCAAAAGAATGCTTCAATCTAAAAGAACTAAACTTTGGCATCCAAGTGGGATTGGTGTACTGATCATTACTTGAAAGTATCATGAAGATTGGAGGAAAAAATATATGCTGAGATTTCAGGAGACTCTAGTGTGTTGGAAGTTTGGCAACCCCTTTCAGTATAAGTGTTATTCGCGAGTCCCAGCTTTAGGATACAAGAGGAAACAAACCTTAGAGATAGAACGTAGAACTACTTTATTGTGTCAAGTTTAAAGAAGCTAGCACAAACCGTGTTTGATTTAGAGTTCTAACTGCATCTGTCAATATAGGAGAAAACAGAGTGAAACCTATAATTTCTAACTGTTCCTGCAAACGAATGCTACAACCTAGAAGAACAAAACTGGGGCATCCACGTTTGATTGGTGTACTGATCAATACTTGAAAGAATCATGAAGATTGGATGAAAAAATATATGTTGAGATTTCAGGAGACAGTAGTTTTTTGGAAGCTTAACAACGCCTTTCATTGAAAGTGTTATTCGCCAGTCTCTGCTTAAGGCTACATCAAGAGGAAACAAACCTTAGAGATAGAACGTAGAACTACTTTATTGTGTCAAGTTTCAAGAAGCTAGCACAAACCATGTTTGATTTAGAGTTTGAACTGCATCTGTCAATATAGGAGAAAACAGAGTGAAAACTAAAAATTCAAACTGTTACTGCAAACGAATGCTTCAAGCTTGGAGAACAAAACTTGAACATCCACGTTTTATTGGTGTACTGCTGATTACATGAAATGATCATGAAGGTCGGAAAAAAAAATATTTTGAGATTTCAGGAGACTGTAGTATTTTGGCAGCCTAACAACGCCTTTCATGGAATGTGTCTTTCGTGAGTCTCTGCTTAGGTCTACATCCAGAGGAAACAAAAAATAAAAATAGAATGTAGAACTACTTTACTGTTTCAAGTTCCAAGAAGCTAGCACAAACCGTGTTTGATTTAGAGTTCGAACTACATTTGTCAATATAGGAGAAAACAGAGTGAAACCTAAAAATTCAAACTGTTACTCCAAAAGAATGCTTCAATCTAGGAGAACTAAACTTTGGCATCCAAGTGGGATTGGTGTACTGATCATTACTTGAAAGTATCATGAAGATTGGATGAAAAAATATATGTTGAGATTTCAGGAGACTCTAGTGTGTTGGAAGTTTGGCAACCCCTTTCAGTATAAGTGTTATTCGCCAGTCCCAGCTTTAGGATACAAGAGGAAACAAACCTTTGAGATAGAACGTAGAACTACTTTATTGTGTCATGTTTCAAGAAGCTAGCACAAACCGTGTTTGATTTAGAGTTCTAACTGCATCTGTCAATATAGGAGAAAACAGAGTGAAACCTATAATTTCTAACTGTTCCTGCAAACGAATGCTACAACCTAGAAGAACAAAACTGGGGCATCCACGTTTGATTGGTGTACTGATCAATACTTGAAAGAATCATGAAGATTGGATGAAAAGATATATGTTGAGATTTCAGGAGACGGTAGTTTTTTGGAAGCTTAACAACGCCTTTCATTGAAAGTGTTATTCGCCAGTCTCTGCTTAAGGCTACATCAAGAGGAAACAAACTTTAGAGATAGCACGTAGAACTACTTTATTGTGTCAAGTTTCAAGAAGCTAGCACAAACCATGTTTGATTTAGAGTTCGAAATGCATCTGTCAATATAGGAGAAAACAGAGTGAAAACTAAAAATTCAAACTGTTACTGCAAACGAATGCTTCAACCTAGGAGAACGAAACTTGAACATCCTCGTTTTATTGGTGTATTGCTCATTACTTGAAATTATCATGAAGTTCGGAAAAAAAAATATGTTGAGATTTCAGGAGACTGTAGTATTTTGGCAGCCTAACAACGCCTTTCATTGAATGTTTCTTTCGTCAGTCTCTGCTTAGGTCTACATCCAGAGGAAACAATAAATAAAAATAGAATGTAGAACTACTTTACTGTTTCAAGTTTCAAGAAGCTAGCACAAACCGTGTTTGATTTAGAGTTCGAACTACATTTGTCAATATAGGAGGAAACAGAGTGAAACCTAAAAATTCAACCTGTTACTCCAAAAGAATGCTTCAATCTAGCAGAACTAAACTTTGGCATCCAAGTGGGATTGGTGTACTGATCATTACTTGAAAGTATCATGAAGATTGGATGAAAATATATATGTTGAGATTTCAGGAGACTCTAGTGTGTTGGAAGATTGGCAACCCCTTTCAGTATAAGTGTTATTCGCCAGTCCCAGCTTTAGGATACAAGAGGAAACAAACCTTAGAGATAGAACGTAGAACTACTTTACTGTGTCAAGTTTCAAGAAGCTAGCACAAACCGTGTTTGATTTAGAGTTCTAACTGCATCTGTCAATATAGGAGAAAACAGAGTGAAACCTATAATTTCTAACTGTTCCTGCAAACGAATGCTACAACCTAGAAGAACAAAACTTGGGTATCCACGTTTGATTGGTGTACTGATCAATACTTGAAAGAATCATGAAGATTGGATGAAAAGATATATGTTGAGATTTCAGGAGACGGTAGTTTTTTGGAAGCTTAACAACGCCTTTCATTGAAAGAGTTATTCGCCAGTCTCTGCTTAAGGCTACATCAAGAGGAAACAAACCTTAGAGATAGAACGTAGAACTACTTTATTGTGTCAAGTTTCAAGAAGCTAGCACAAACCATGTTTGATTTAGAGTTTGAACTGCATCTGTCAATATAGGAGAAAACAGAGTGAAAACTAAAAATTCAAACTGTTACTGCAAACGAATGCTTCAACCTAGGAGAACGAAACTTGAACATCCACGTTTTATTGGTGTACTGCTCATTACTTGAAATTATCATGAAGGTCAGAAAAAAAATATGTTGAGATTTCAGGAGACTGTAGTATTTTGGCAGCCTAACAACGCCTTTCATGGAATGTGTCTTTCGTCAGTCTCTGCTTAGGTCTACATGCAGAGGAAACAAAAAATAAAAATAGAATGCAGAACTACTTTACTGTTTCAAGTTTCAAGAAGCTAGCACAAACCGTGTTTGATTTAGAGTTCGAACTACATTTGTCAATATAGAAGGAAACAGAGTGAAACCAAAAAATTCAAACTGTTACTCCAATGAATGCTTCAATCTAGGAGAACTAAACTTTGGCATCCAAGTGGGATTGGTGTACTGATCATTACTTGAAATTATCATGAAGATTGGATGAAAAAATATATGTTGAGATTTCAGGAGACTCTAGTGTGTTGGAAGTTTGGCAACCCCTTTCAGTATAAGTGTTATTCGCCAGTCCCAGCTTTAGGATACAAGAGGAAACAAACCTTAGAGATAGAACGTAGAACTACTTTATTGTGTCAAGTTTCAAGAAGCTAGCACAAACCATGTTTGATTTAGAGTTCGAACTGCATCTGTCAATATAGGAGAAAACAGAGTGAATACTAAAAATTCAAACTGTTACTGCAAACGAATGCTTCAACCTAGGAGAACGAAACTTGAACATCCACGTTTTATTGGTGTACTGCTCATTACTTGAAATTATCATGAAGGTCGGAAAAAAAAATATGTTGCGATTTCAGGAGACTGTAGTATTTTCGCAGCCTAACAACGCCTTTCATTGAATGTGTCTTTCGTCAGTCTCTGCATAGGTCTACATCCAGAGGAAACAAAAAATAAAAGTAGAATGTAGAACTACTTTACTGTTTCAAGTTTCAAGAAGCTAGCACAAACCGTGTTTGATTTAGAGTTCGAACTACATTTGTCAATATAGGAGAAAACAGAGAGAAACCTAAAAATTCAAACTGTTACTCCAAAAGAATGCTTCAATCTAGGAGAACTAAACTTTGGCATCCAAGTGGGATTGGTGTACTGATCATTACTTGAAAGTATCATGAAGATTGGATGAAAAAATATATGTTGAGATTTCAGGAGACTCTAGTGTGTTGGAAGTTTGGCAACCCCTTTCAGTATAAGTGTTATTCGCCAGTCCCAGCTTTAGGATACAAGAGGAAACAAACCTTAGAGATAGAACGTAGAACTACTTTGTTGTGTCAAGTTTCAAGAAGCTAGCACAAACCGTGTTTGATTTAGAGTTCTAACTGCATCTGTCAATATAGGAGAAAACAGAGTGAAACCTATAATTTCTAACTGTTCCTGCAAACGAATGCTACAACCTAGAAGAACAAAACTTGGGCATCCACGTTTGATTGGTGTACTGATCAATACTTGAAAGAATCATGAAGATTGGATGAAAAAATATATGTTGGGATTTCAGGAGACGGTAGTTTTTTTGGAAGCTTAACAACGCCTTCCATTGAAAGTGTTATTCCCCAGTCTCTGCTTAAGGCTACATCAAGAGGAAACAAACCTTAGAGATAGAACGTAGAACTACTTTATTGTGTCAAGTTTCAAGAAGCTAGCACAAACCATGTTTGATTTAGAGTTCGAACTGCATCTGTCAATATAGGAGAAAACAGAGTGAAAACTAAAAATTCAAACTGTTACTGCAAACGAATGCTTCAACCTATTAGAACGAAACTTGAACATCCTCGTTTTATTGGTGTACTGCTCATTACTTGAAATTATCATGAAGTTCGGGAAAAAAAATATGTTGAGATTTCAGGAGACTGTAGTATTTTGGCAGCCTAACAACGCCTTTCATTGAATGTGTCTTTCGTCAGTCTCTGCTTAGGTCTACATCCAGAGGAAACAAAAAATAAAAATAGAATGTAGAACTACTTTACTGTTTCAAGTTTCAAGAAGCTAGACAAACCATGTCTTGATTTAGAGTTCGAACTGCATCTGTCAATATAGGAGAAAACAGAGTGAAAACTAAAAATTCAAACTGTTACTGCAAACGAATGCTTCAACCTAGGAGAACGAAACTTGAACATCCACGTTTTATTGGTGTACTGCTCATTACTTGAAATTATCATTATGGTCGGAAAAAAATATGTTGATATTTCAGGAGACTGTAGTATTTTGGCAGCCTAACAACGCCTTTTATTGAATGTGTCTTTCTTCATCGTTCTGCTTAGGTCTACATCCAGAGGAAACAAAAAATAAAAATAGAATGTAGAACTACTTTACTGTTTCAAGTTTCAAGAAGCTAGCACAAACCGTGTTTGATTTAGAGTTCGAACTACATTTGTCAATATAGGAGAAAACAGAGTGAAACCTAAAAATTCAAACTGTTACTCCAAAAGAATGCTTCAATCTAGGAGAACTAAACTTTGGCATCCAAGTGGGATTGGTGTACTTACCATTACTTGAAAGTATCATGAAGATTGAATGAAAAAATATATGTTGAGATTTCAGGAGACTCTAGTGTGTTGGAAGTTTGGCAACCCCTTTCAGTATAAGTGTTATTCGCCAGTCCCAGCTTTAGGATACAAGAGGAAACAAACCTTAGAGATAGAACGTAGAACTACTTTATTGTGTCAAGTTTCAAGAAGCTAGCACAAACCATGTTTCATTTAGATTTCGAACAGCATCTGTCAATATAGGAGAAAACAGAGTGAATACTAAAAATTCAAACTGTTACTGCAAACGAATGCTTCAACCTAGGAGAACGAAACTTGAACATCCACGTTTTATTGGTGTACTGCTCATTACTTGAAATTATCATGAAGGTCAGAAAAAAAAATATGTTGAGATTTCAGGAGACTGTAGTATTTTTCGCAGCCTAACAACGCCTTTCATTGAATGTGTCTTTCGTCTGTCTCGCATAGGTCTACATCCAGAGGAAACAAAAAATAAAAGTAGAATGTAGAACTACTTTACTGTTTCAAGTTTCAAGAAGCTAGCACAAACCGTGTTTGATTTAGAGTTCGAACTACATTTGTCAATATAGGAGGAAACAGAGTGAAACCTAAAAATTCAACCTGTTACTCCAAAAGAATGCTTCAATCTAGCAGAACTAAACTTTGGCATCCAAGTGGGATTGGTGTACTGATCATTACTTGAAAGTATCATGAAGATTGGATGAAAATATATATGTTGAGATTTCAGGAGACTCTAGTGTGTTGGAAGATTGGCAACCCCTTTCAGTATAAGTGTTATTCGCCAGTCCCAGCTTTAGGATACAAGAGGAAACAAACCTTAGAGATAGACGTAGAACTACTTTACTGTGTCAAGTTTCAAGAAGCTAGCACAAACCGTGTTTGATTTAGAGTTCTAACTGCATCTGTCAATATAGGAGAAAACAGAGTGAAACCTATAATTTCTAACTGTTCCTGCAAACGAATGCTACAACCTAGAAGAACAAAACTTGGGTATCCACGTTTGATTGGTGTACTGATCAATACTTGAAAGAATCATGAAGATTGGATGAAAAAATATATGTTGAGATTTCAGGAGACGGTAGTTTTTTGGAAGCTTAACAACGCCTTTCATTGAAAGAGTTATTCGCCAGTCTCTGCTTAAGGCTACATCAAGAGGAAACAAACCTTAGAGATAGAACGTAGAACTACTTTATTGTGTCAAGTTTCAAGAAGCTAGCACAAACCATGTTTGATTTAGAGTTTGAACTACATCTGTCAATATAGGAGAAAACAGAGTGAAAACTAAAAATTCAAACTGTTACTGCAAACGAATGCTTCAACCTAGGAGAACGAAACTTGAACATCCACGTTTTATTGGTGTACTGCTCATTACTTGAAATTATCATGAATGTCAGAAAAAAAATATGTTGAGATTTCAGGAGACTGTAGTATTTTGGCAGCCTAACAACGCCTTTCATGGAATGTGTCTTTCGTCAGTCTCTGCTTAGGTCTACATGCAGAGGAAACAAAAAATAAAAATAGAAATGCAGAACTACTTTACTGTTTCAAGTTTCAAGAAGCTAGCACAAACCGTGTTTGATTTAGAGTTCGAACTACATTTGTCAATATAGGAGAAAACAGAGTGAAACCTAAAAATTCAAACTGTTACTCCAAAAGATTGCTTCAATCTAGGAGAACTAAACTTTGGCATCCAAGTGGGATTGGTGTACTAATCATTACTTGAAAGTATCATGAAGATTGGATGAAAAAATATATGTTGAGATTTCAGGAGACTCTAGTGTGTTGGAAGTTTGGCAACCCCTTTCAGTATAAGTGTTATTCGCCAGTCCCAGCTTTAGGATACAAGAGTAAACAAAACCTTAGAGATAGAACGTAGAACTACTTTATTGTGTCAAGTTTCAAGAAGCTAGCACAAACCGTGTTTGATTTAGAGTTCTAACTGCATCTGTCAATATAGGAGAAAACAGAGTGAAACCTATAATTTCTAACAGTTCCTGCAAACGAATGCTACAACCTAGAAGAACAAAACTTGGGCATCCACGTTTGATTGGTGTACTGATCAATACTTGAAAGAATCATGAAGATTGGATGAAAATATGTATGTTGAGATTTCAGGAGAAGGTAGTTTTTTGGAAGCTTAACAAAGCCTTTCATTGAAAGTGTTATTCGCCAGTCTCTGCTTAAGGCTACATCAAGAGGAAACAAAACCTTAGAGTTAGAACGTAGAACTACTTTATTGTGTCAAGTTTCAAGAAGCTAGCACAAACCATGTTTGATTTAGAGTTCGAACTGCATCTGTCAATATAGGAGAAAACAGAGTGAAAACTAAAAATTCAAACTGTTACTGCAAACGAATGCTTCAACCTAGGAGAACGAAACTTGAACATCCACGTTTTATTGGTGTACTGCTCATTACTTGAAATTATCATGAAGGTCGGAAAAAAAATATGTTGATATTTCAGGAGACTGTAGTATTTTGGCAGCCTAACAACGCCTTTCATTGAATGTGTCTTTCGTCAGTCTCTGCTTAGGTCTACATCCAGAGGAAACAAAAAATAAAAATAGAATGTAGAACTACTTTACTGTTTCAAGTTTCAAGAAGCTAGCACAAACCGTGTTTGATTTAGAGTTCGAACTACATTTGTCAATATAGGAGAAAACGGAGTGAAACCTAAAAATTCAAACTGTTACTCCAAAAGAATGCTTCAATCTAGGAGAACTAAACTTTGGCATCCAAGTGGGATTGGTGTACTGATCATTACTTGAAAGTATCATGAAGATTGGATGAAAAAAATATATGTTGAGATTTCAGGAGACTCTAGTGTGTTGGAAGTTTGGCAACCCCTTTCAGTATAAGTGTTATTCGCCATTCCCAGCTTTAGGATACAAGAGGAGACAAACCTTAGAGATAGAAACGTAGAACTACTTTATTGTGTCAAGTTTCAAGAAGCTAGCACAAACCGTGTTTGATTTAGAGTTCGAACTGCATCTGTCAATATTGGAGAAAACAGAGTGAAACCTATAATTTCTAAATGTTCCTGCAAACGAATGCTACAACCTAGAAGAACAAAACTTGGGCATCCACGTTTGATTGGTGTACTGATCAATACTTGAAAGAATCATGAAGATTGGATGAAAAAATATATGTTTGGATTTCAGGAGACGGTAGTTTTTTGGAAGCTTAACAACGCCTTCCATTGAAAGTGTTATTCGCCAGTCTCTGCTTAAGGCTACATCAAGAGGAAACAAACCTTAGAGATAGAACGTAGAACTACTTTATTGTGTCAAGTTTCAAGAAGCTAGCACAAACCATGTTTGATTTAGAGTTCGAACTGCATCTGTCAATATAGGAGAAAACAGAGTGAAAACTAAAAATTCAAACTGTTACTGCAAACGAATGCTTCAACCTAGGAGAACGAAACTTGAACATCCTCGTTTTATTGGTGTACTGCTCATTACTTGAAATTATCATGAAGTTCGGAAAAAAAAATATGTTGAGATTTCAGGAGACTGTAGTATTTTGGCAGCCTAACAACGCCTTTCATTGAATGTGTCTTTCGTCAGTCTCTGCTTAGGTCTACATCCAGAGGAAACAAAAAATAAAAATAGAATGTAGAACTACTTTACTGTTTCAAGTTTCAAGAAGCTAGCACAAACCGTGTTTGATTTAGAGTTCGAACTACATTTGTCAATATAGGAGGAAACAGAGTGAAACCTAAAAATTCAACCTGTTACTCCAAAAGAATGCTTCAATCTAGCAGAACTAAACTTTGGCATCCAAGTGGGATTGGTGTACTGATCATTACTTGAAAGTATCATGAAGATTGGATGAAAATATATATGTTGAGATTTCAGGAGACTCTAGTGTGTTGGAAGTTTGGCAACCCCTTTCAGTATAAGTGTTATTCGCCAGTCCCAGCTTTAGGATACAAGAGGAAACAAACCTTAGAGATAGAACGTAGAACTACTTTACTGTGTCAAGTTTCAAGAAGCTAGCACAAACCGTGTTTCATTTAGAGTTCTAACTGCATCTGTCAATATAGGAGAAAACAGAGTGAAACCTATAATTTCTAACTGTTCCTGCAAACGAATGCTACAACCTAGAAGAACAAAACTTGGGTATCCACGTTTGATTGGTGTACTGATCAATACTTGAAAGAATCATGAAGATTGGATGAAAAAATATATGTTGAGATTTCAGGAGACGGTAGTTTTTTGGAAGCTTAACAACGCCTTTCATTGAAAGAGTTATTCGCCAGTCTCTGCTTAAGGCTACATCAAGAGGAAACAAACCTTAGAGATAGAACGTAGAACTACTTTATTGTGTCAAGTTTCAAGAAGCTAGCACAAACCATGTTTGATTTAGAGTTTGAACTGCATCTGTCAATATAGGAGAAAACAGAGTGAAAACTAAAAATTTAAACTGTTACTGCAAACGAATGCTTCAACCTAGGAGAACGAAACTTGAACATCCACGTTTTATTGGTGTACTGCTCATTACTTGAAATTATCATGAATGTCAGAAAAAAATATGTTGAGATTTCAGGAGACTGTAGTATTTTGGCAGCCTAACAACGCCTTTCATGGAATGTGTCTTTCGTCAGTCTCTGCTTAGGTCTACATGCAGAGGAAACAAAAAATAAAAATAGAATGCAGAACTACTTTACTGTTTCAAGTTTCAAGAAGCTAGCACAAACCGTGTTTGATTTAGAGTTCGAACTACATTTGTCAATATAGGAGAAAACAGAGTGAAACCTAAAAATTCAAACTGTTACTCCAAAAGGTTGCTTCAATCTAGGAGAACTAAACTTTGGCATCCAAGTGGGATTGGTGTACTGATCATTACTTGAAAGTATCATGAAGATTGGATGAAAAAATATATGTTGAGATTTCAGGAGACTCTAGTGTGTTGGAAGTTTGGCAACCCCTTTCAGTATAAGTGTTATTCGCCAGTCCCAGCTTTATGATACAAGAGTAAACAAACCTTAGAGATAGAACGTAGAACTACTTTATTGTGTCAAGTTTCAAGAAGCTAGCACAAACCGTGTTTGATTTAGAGTTCTAACTGCATCTGTCAAATATAGGAGAAAACAGAGTGAAACCTATAATTTCTAACTGTTCCTGCAAACGAATGCTACAACCTAGAAGAACAAAACTTGGGCATTCACGTTTGATTGGTGTACTGATAATACTTGAAAGAATCATGAAGATTGGATGAAAAGATATATGTTGAGATTTCAGGAGACGGTAGTTTTTTGGAAGCTTAACAACGCCTTTCATTGAAAGTGTTATTCGCCAGTCTCTGCTTAAGGCTACATCAAGAGGAAACAAACCTTAGAGAGAGAACGTAGAACTACTTTATTGTGTCAAGTTTCAAGAAGCTAGCACAAACCATGTTTGATTTAGAGTTCGAACTGCATCTGTCAATATAGGAGAAAACAGAGTGAAAACTAAAAATTCAAACTGTTACTGCAAACGAATGCTTCAACCTAGGAGAACGAAACTTGAACACCCACGTTTTATTGGTGTACTGCTCATTACTTGAAATGATCATGAAGGTCGGAAAAAAATATATGTTGAGATTTCAGGAGACTGTAGTATTTTGGCAGCCTAACAACGCCTTTCAATGAATGTGTCTTTCGTCAGTCTCTGCTTAGGTCTACATCCAGAGGAAACAAAAAATAAAAATAGAATGTAGAACCACTTTACTGTTTCAAGTTTCAAGAAGCTAGCGCAAACCGTGTTTGATTTAGAGTTCGAACTACATTTGTCAATATAGGAGAAAACAGAGTGAAACCTAAAAATTCAAACTGTTACTCCAAAAAGAATGCTTCAATCTAAAAGAACTAAACTTTGGCATCCAAGTGGGATTGGTGTACTGATCATTACTTGAAAGTATCATGAAGTTTGGAGGAAAAATATATGCTGAGATTTCAGGAGACTCTAGTGTGTTGGAAGTTTGGGCAACCCCTTTCAGTATAAGTGTTATTCGCGAGTCCCAGCTTTAGGATACAAGAGGAAACAAACCTTAGAGATAGAACGTAGAACTACTTTATTGTGTCAAGTTTAAAGAAGCTAGCACAAACCGTGTTTGATTTAGAGTTCTAACTGCATCTGTCAATATAGGAGAAAACAGAGTGAAACCTATAATTTCTAACTGTTCCTGCAAACGAATGCTACAACCTAGAAGAACAAAACTGGGGCATCCACGTTTGATTGGTGTACTGATCAATACTTGAAAGAATCATGAAGATTGGATGAAAAGATATATGTTGAGATTTCAGGAGACGGTAGTTTTTTGGAAGCTTAACAACGCCTTTCATTGAAAGTGTTATTCGCCAGTCTCTGCTTAAGGCTACATCAAGAGGAAACAAACTTTAGAGATAGAACGTAGAACTACTTTATTGTGTCAAGTTTCAAGAAGCTAGCACAAACCATGTTTGATTTAAGAGTTCGAAATGCATCTGTCAATATAGGAGAAAACAGAGTGAAAACTAAAAATTCAAACTGTTACTGCAAACGAATGCTTCAACCTAGGAGAACGAAACTTGAACATCCACGTTTTATTGTTGTACTGCTCATTACTTGAAATGATCATGAAGGTCGGAAAAAAAATATGTTGAGATTTCAGGAGACTGTGGTATTTTGGCAGCCTAACTAAGCCTTTCATTGAATGTGTCTTTCGTGAGTCTCTGCTTAGGTCTACATCCAGAGGAACAAAAAATAAAAATAGAATGTAGAACTACTTTACGGTTTCAAGTTTCAAGAAGCTAGCACTAACCGTGTTTGATTTAGAGTTCGAACTACATTTGTCAATATAGGAGAAAACAGAGTGAAACCTAAAAATTCAAACTGTTACTCCAAAAGAATGCTTCAATCTAGGAGAACTAAACTTAGGCATCCAAGTGGGATTGGTGTTCTGATCATTACTTGAAAGTATCATGAAGATTGGATGAAAAAATATATGTTGAGATTTCAGGAGACTCTAGTGTGTTGGAAGTTTGGCAACCCCTTTCAGTATAAGTGTTATTCGCCAGTCCCAGCTTTAGGATACAAGAGGAAACAAACCTTAGAGATAGAACGTAGAACTACTTTATTGTGTCAAGTTTCAAGAAGCTAGCACAAACCGTGTTTGATTTAGGGTTCTAACTGCATCTGTCAATATAGGAGAAAACAGAGTGCAACCTATAATTTCTAACTGTTCCTGCAAACGAATGCTACAACCTAGAAGAACAAAACTTGGGTATCCACGTTTGATTGGTGTACTTATCAATACTTGAAAGAATCATGAAGATTGGATGAAAAAATATATGTTGAGATTTCAGGAGACAGTAGTTTTTTGGAAGCTTAACAACGCCTTTCATTGAAAGTGTTATTCGCCAGTCTCTGCTTAAGGCTACATCAATAGGAAACAAACCTTAGAGA
The DNA here is from genome assembly GCF_048772815.1 of Callospermophilus lateralis. Classification (NCBI taxonomy): domain Eukaryota; kingdom Metazoa; phylum Chordata; class Mammalia; order Rodentia; family Sciuridae; genus Callospermophilus; species Callospermophilus lateralis. The sequence continues at coordinate 3,423 of NW_027510173.1, read as the reverse complement.
TAGAACGTAGAACTACTTTATTGTGTCAAGTTTCAAGAAGCTAGCACAAACCATGTTTAATTTAGAGTTTGAACTGCATCTGTCAATATAGGAGAAAACAGAGTGAAAACTAAAAATTCAAACTGTTACTGCAAACGAATGCTTCAAGCTTGGAGAACAAAACTTGAACATCCACGTTTTATTGGTGTACTGCTGATTACATGAAATGATCATGAAGTTCGGAAAAAAAAATATTTTGAGATTTCAGGAGACTGTAGTATTTTGGCAGCCTAACAACGCCTTTCATTGAATGTGTCTTTCGTGAGTCTCTGCTTAGGTCTACATCCAGAGGAAACAAAAATAAAAATAGAATGTAGAACTACTTTACTGTTTCAAGTTCCAAGAAGCTAGCACAAACCGTGTTTGATTTAGAGTTCGAACTACATTTGTCAATATAGGAGAAAACAGAGTGAAACCTAAAAATTCAAACTGTTACTCCAAAAGAATGCTTCAATCTAGGAGAACTAAACTTTGGCATCCAAGTGGGATTGGTGTACTGATCATTACTTGAAAGTAACATGAAGATTGGATGAAAAAATATATGTTGAGATTTCAGGAGACTCTAGTGTGTTGGAAGTTTGGCAACCCCTTTCAGTGTAAGTGTTATTCGCCAGTCCCAGCTTTAGGATACAAGAGGAAACAAACCTTAGAGATAGAACGTAGAACTACTTTATTGTGTCAAGTTTCAAGAAGCTAGCACAAACCGTGTGTGATTTAGGGTTCTAACTGCATCTGTCAATATAGGAGAAAACAGAGTGCAACCTATAATTTCTAACTGTTCCTGCAAACGAATGCTACAACCTAGAAGAACAAAACTTGGGTATCCACGTTTGATTGGTGTACTGATCAATACTTGAAAGAATCATGAAGATTGGATGAAAAAATATATGTTGAGATTTCAGGAGACAGTAGTTTTTTGGAAACTTAACAACGCCTTTCATTGAAAGTGTTATTCGCCAGTCTCTGCTTAAGGCTACATCAAGAGGAAACAAACCTTAGAGATAGAACGTAGAACTACTTTATTGTGTCAAGTTTCAAGAAGCTAGCACAAACCGTGTTTGATTTAGAGTTTGAACTGCATCTGTCAATATAGGAGAAAACAGAGTGAAAACTAAAAATTCAAACTGTTACTGCAAACGAATGCTTCAAGCTTGGAGAACAAAACTTGAACATCCACGTTTTATTGGTGTACTGCTGATTACATGAAATGATCATGAAGGTCGGAAAAAAAAATATTTTGAGATTTCAGGAGACTGTAGTATTTTGGCAGCCTAACAACGCCTTTCATGGAATGTGTCTTTCGTGAGTCTCTGCTTAGGTCTACATCCAGAGGAAACAAAAAATAAAAATAGAATGTAGAACTACTTTACTGTTTCAAGTTCCAAGAAGCTAGCACAAACCGTGTTTGATTTAGAGTTCGAACTACATTTGTCAATATAGGAGAAAACAGAGTGAAACCTAAAAATTCAAACTGTTACTCCAAAAGAATGCTTCAATCTAGGAGAACTAAACTTTGGCATCCAAGTGGGATTGGTGTACTGATCATTACTTGAAAGTATCATGAAGATTGGATGAAAAAATATATGTTGAGATTTCAGGAGACTCTAGTGTGTTGGAAGTTTGGCAACCCCTTTCAGTATAAGTGTTATTCGCCAGTCCCAGCTTTAGGATACAAGAGGAAACAAACCTTTGAGATAGAACGTAGAACTACTTTATTGTGTCATGTTTCAAGAAGCTAGCACAAACCGTGTTTGATTTAGAGTTCTAACTGCATCTGTCAATATAGGAGAAAACAGAGTGAAACCTATAATTTCTAACTGTTCCTGCAAACGAATGCTACAACCTAGAAGAACAAAACTGGGGCATCCACGTTTGATTGGTGTACTGATCAATACTTGAAAGAATCATGAAGATTGGATGAAAAGATATATGTTGAGATTTCAGGAGACGGTAGTTTTTTGGAAGCTTAACAACGCCTTTCATTGAAAGTGTTATTCGCCAGTCTCTGCTTAAGGCTACATCAAGAGGAAACAAACTTTAGAGATAGAACGTAGAACTACTTTATTGTGTCAAGTTTCAAGAAGCTAGCACAAACCATGTTTGATTTAGAGTTCGAAATGCATCTGTCAATATAGGAGAAAACAGAGTGAAAACTAAAAATTCAAACTGTTACTGCAAACGAATGCTTCAACCTAGGAGAACGAAACTTGAACATCCACGTTTTATTGTTGTACTGCTCATTACTTGAAATGATCATGAAGGTCGGAAAAAAAATATGTTGAGATTTCAGGAGACTGTGGTATTTTGGCAGCCTAACAAAGCCTTTCATTGAATGTGTCTTTCGTGAGTCTCTGCTTAGGTCTACATCCAGAGGAAACAAAAAATAAAAATAGAATGTAGAACTACTTTACGGTTTCAAGTTTCAAGAAGCTAGCACTAACCGTGTTTGATTTAGAGTTCGAACTACATTTGTCAATATAGGAGAAAACAGAGTGAAACCTAAAAATTCAAACTGTTACTCCAAAGAATGCTTCAATCTAGGAGAACTAAACTTAGGCAACCAAGTGGGATTGGTGTTCTGATCATTACTTGAAAGTATCATGAAGATTGGATGAAAAAATATATGTTGAGATTTCAGGAGACTCTAGTGTGTTGGAAGTTTGGCAACCCCTTTCAGTGTAAGTGTTATTCGCCAGTCCCAGCTTTAGGATACAAGAGGAAACAAACCTTAGAGATAGAACGTAGAACTACTTTATTGTGTCAAGTTTCAAGAAGCTAGCACAAACCGTGTGTGATTTAGGGTTCTAACTGCATCTGTCAATATAGGAGAAAACAGAGTGCAACCTATAATTTCTAACTGTTCCTGCAAACGAATGCTACAACCTAGAAGAACAAAACTTGGGTATCCACGTTTGATTGGTGTACTGATCAATACTTGAAAGAATCATGAAGATTGGATGAAAAAATATATGTTGAGATTTCAGGAGACAGTAGTTTTTTGGAAACTTAACAACGCCTTTCATTGAAAGTGTTATTCGCCAGTCTCTGCTTAAGGCTACATCAAGAGGAAACAAACCTTAGAGATAGAACGTAGAACTACTTTATTGTGTCAAGTTTCAAGAAGCTAGCACAAACCGTGTTTGATTTAGAGTTTGAACTGCATCTGTCAATATAGGAGAAAACAGAGTGAAAACTAAAAATTTAAACTGTTACTGCAAACGAATGCTTCAAGCTTGGAGAACAAAACTTGAACATCCACGTTTTATTGGTGTACTGCTGGATTACATGAAATGATCATGAAGTTCGGAAAAAAAAATATTTTGAGATTTCAGGAGACTGTAGTATTTTGGCAGCCTACAACAACGCCTTTCATTGAATGTGTCT